>NW_015151180.1:333372-354396 GCF_000732505.1 Cyprinodon variegatus
AGATCAGGATGGTCTCACGAGGCTAGGAGGATGGCAGGTTGACCTGGGAATCTCATGTGATAAACATGTGAAATACAGAAACAGGAGCGGAGGCAACATGTGCCTCAAATGTGAATCGTACAGAAAAATATTTCATCCCAAATTTTGAGATTCGTGTAACATTATTACATAACCAATTCAAGTTTACTTTTTTAAGAACATTTTTAACATCAACCTGTTTAATAAACCTTAAATGACGCATAATCATTACTTTAATGTAGCTTATTTATTTAGAATATATATTTGTCCAATGTATATATTTTGAATTAAGAAAGTATACTTACTCTAAATTAATACTAATGAGTGTATTTATTTCAAATACATACAATTAATTTTTTTATTTTCTCTAATAATCAGGTTAACTTAATGCAATCCAAACAATAAACCCTCTTTATTTGAAATGAATTCACACCAAAGTATTCATTTTGAGTTAGTATACTTTATTAATACTAAATAACCCTGATGATTATATATATATATTTCAAATAAATATCTTTTATTAAACCAGTAAATATAGATATTAGGTTTTTATAATAGGTTTGAGTTTAAATTATCTAAAGAAATTAAAAGGGACTTTGTTATGTATTAAATTTACATGAATGATGGTGAAATATGTCTGTCAGTGTATTTAAAAAATTAATCACATGTTTTTATCATTAAATCCACATTACTATTAAACTTCAGGTCATGTGTTTCACATCCCAATCTCAAAGGTTGAACATTTGGTCACATGTGAACCTCTTTTTATTTTTATAGGAGCAGTATAGTAAAAAGTAGCAGTGAATTAAGACATAGAAAACAAAAAAAGATAACTTTAGTTTTATATATTCGAAACTTTTCAGACTCAAAAATAAACTGAAGAGATTTAAACAGTATTTAAACATTAGCATCATTGCTTAAGTTTAATTTTAGATAGAAATTATTAATAAAACTGAACAATTGGTTTATTATATTGCAGATTGGTGTCGGTGTTTATTTACAATTCTCTATTTCATTTCTCAAAATACACCATAAAATCATTAAATAAAAGCATACAAATATATAACAATGCGAAAATGAACATACATTGTTTGACAAAATTAAAGATAATATTACACAGAGCACAATCATTTTTATTATAATTCATGCAGGGAGTATTACAGATTATATGGACACTGAAATGTAAGTAGAAAAGGAAAGGAAAAACCGGAAAGAGGAGAAAAAAAATGAAAGAAAGAGGAAATAAAAGGGAGACAATGATTAAACATGTTCTATCTGCTGAAACACACAGAGCACAGTGATGTTGCACATGTGTCAGATCTGCAATCACAGGTTCCACATGTGATCATAAATTGAATGGAATATGGAAAATGTTAAAAAAATGCTTGATCATATATGGAAAATGTGATCCACATGAGGAAGACGAGAATCACACACAAAATTCATGTTTTTTTTCTGAGGGTGTTATGAATTCTACCTCTCAAAATTGTTCAATTATTTTTTTAGCCACCAGGGGCGCTAGACCTGTGACTTCCAGGTTTAGTGCCACTTAAAACAAATCATTTATAAATCATTTACTTCCAACTTCTCTGTTGTAGTCGTAAGTATAATTAAAGAATTGATGGTGTGAGTGGAGGTTGAAGCTTTTTCCTATCGTTTTCTCACCTGGTATGGACTTAAATATCACTGTTTGTGTGCTGACTCATTGTGTACAGTATTTTCAACTTTACTAGAATCAAACCCTGATGAATAAAAATGAAATCCTTATTATTTAAGAATTAAATCCAGTCAGTGGTTCTGTTTGCCTCTCACGCCCTTTTCTTATTGCCTCTGTAAGCTCTCCAGTCTCAGCGGATGTGAAGGTGAGAGGAAGGTTCGGTCGCTCGCAGACTTCCATGGGAATTGGGACAGTGTGAAAGTACATGCTGTTCTTTTTCCTCTTTCTGACAAGAACACCTAACAGTTTTCTAGGTTTTCTCTTTTTGCATTTTGTAAAAATCAATCATTTATACTTGAAATAAGTTAAAGCATTCATGATTTTTAATGCGAAAATAAAACAAACAGATCTAATAAAACTCGATTTTTAATTTTCTTATTTAAAAGAGTCAAAAGAAAGGACATACATATATGATATAGAGGATAAATTTAACTGCTAAGCAGAAAATCCGTTGTTCTTTGTGATGCTCTTGCTGCAGGGCTTTGAGTTTGGAGTGGGCCTCCTGTTTGAACAGTGTGCTATATAAATATAACTCTGGCCTGCTCTCTGTGTGCACAGGTAGAACAACTCCATATCAAGCTGCAACCATGGATGAGATGGACCTGCCCCAGATGAAGAAGGAGGTGGAGAGCCTGAAGTACCAGCTGGCCTTCAAACGAGAGAAATCCTCCAAAACAGTCACAGAGTGAGTAGATGCTCTGATCAGATGGATACGGAGTGAAGTTTGATCCATTATTGTTGCAAGCAGAGATCATGTTTTACAAATGGAAATTTAAAAATAATGCTATCTAGAAACAAAACATGGAAACATTTTTTAATAAGAAAGTAACTTTCAAGTTAAATTTAATTATTACATTTTTTTCAAATAGCATTTTGGAGATCATATTTGTTCACTTCTGGCAGCAGGGTTTCCTCTAGAGGGAAAAGCAAAGACACATTTTCATTGGTCTGCTGGCAACAACCTTGTGTTGGAAGAGAATCTGTAAAACTCCATCTGAAAATGAGAAATTTGATCAAATAAAGTTCAAAAGTTTCAAATCTGTAAAATAAATTTAGATGATAAAGTAAAAAAAGCAACATTTGAAAAACTAAATATAAAAACAGTAAAAAGAAAAAAAAGCAAGCTTACCTTAATTACCTTTTTTTTTATTTAGAAGTTTTATAAAGTTTGTTATTTTTGGATTACTTTTTTTATTTCTATTTATATATATCAAAAAATATATATGCAATATTATGCTATAGTTCGCTGATTGTTTAATATTCTTGTTTTGTAACTGTCCATCTGGGTCTAACTGTGAGACAATTCATCCATATAGTACATAGGAGCCTAAAGCAAAGTTTATTTTATATGTTTTATTATGTATTTTTTATCAATAAGTTGCATCAAGCATGATCTTGTGCAGTTGTAGGCAGCTCTGACCTTCTTCATCACAGACTTCTGACTCCGCCCATCAGCACAGTTGTAAACTCACCCTCTTTCCAGAAGAGGCGCTGTTAATCCTACTGTGATCTGGAAAACACAATTATTATAATTATACATTAAACTTAATCTGCGGAATAGAATTTATTTTATTTTATTTTATTGGAAGCTAAAACTAAATTACATATCATGTCAAAATAGTTTGCATGTTCAGTTTACCATTTTCTTAAACCTCTCCAGTGCTCAGATCAAGTAGCACATTTCCAATACAGCAAAGTAAATTATTAAAAAAAAAGGAAAAAAAGCATAATAGAGGGAAATTAAATTAAATGCAGCAGTTATTCACAATGTATCACAAATACTTTATGACTTTGATTACATGAAATATGCAAACACTTACCTTGCACATGTGTCTAGCTTTTAGGCAAATTCACTTCTACTGGGGTTGATGTGCTCTGTCCAGTTTGACTATATATGAATACATCTGTCATTCTGCAATCTTAGGGAGAATGTTAGTTTTTCCATTTTACATATTTGGTACAGTATCCAATCTTTAATCATGGATACTTGAGGTTTCAGCCACCTTTAATGGCTTTTTTAGCAGCAACTAGTAGGATCCTGAACAGGGTTCTGTTCTTATATTTTTCAATTAGAAAATATTCATTTAATTTATAAGGGTAACAATCAATTTCTTCAAAAATATTTCTATCTGGAAAACCAGCTAATTGCAATTAGCTGGTTTTCCTTAGAAATATTTTGTGACATTTTCTAATTGCAGCTTTTCTCTGTGTGAGTCTCTCCAGGTTTCTTCCTGTTAAAAGGGAGTTTTTCCTCTCCACTGTCGCTACAAGCATGCTTAGTGTGAGGGATTGCATTCAAGTCAATGAGTCGATACAATTAATAGAAAACTTTGAATTAATTTGACTGTATGATCTGGTGAACTGTAAAGTGCTTTGAGATGAAATGTGTTGTGAATNAGATCAGGATGGTCTCACGAGGCTAGGAGGATGGCAGGTTGACCTGGGAATCTCATGTGATAAACATGTGAAATACAGAAACAGGAGCGGAGGCAACATGTGCCTCAAATGTGAATCGTACAGAAAAATATTTCATCCCAAATTTTGAGATTCGTGTAACATTATTACATAACCAATTCAAGTTTACTTTTTTAAGAACATTTTTAACATCAACCTGTTTAATAAACCTTAAATGACGCATAATCATTACTTTAATGTAGCTTATTTATTTAGAATATATATTTGTCCAATGTATATATTTTGAATTAAGAAAGTATACTTACTCTAAATTAATACTAATGAGTGTATTTATTTCAAATACATACAATTAATTTTTTTATTTTCTCTAATAATCAGGTTAACTTAATGCAATCCAAACAATAAACCCTCTTTATTTGAAATGAATTCACACCAAAGTATTCATTTTGAGTTAGTATACTTTATTAATACTAAATAACCCTGATGATTATATATATATATTTCAAATAAATATCTTTTATTAAACCAGTAAATATAGATATTAGGTTTTTATAATAGGTTTGAGTTTAAATTATCTAAAGAAATTAAAAGGGACTTTGTTATGTATTAAATTTACATGAATGATGGTGAAATATGTCTGTCAGTGTATTTAAAAAATTAATCACATGTTTTTATCATTAAATCCACATTACTATTAAACTTCAGGTCATGTGTTTCACATCCCAATCTCAAAGGTTGAACATTTGGTCACATGTGAACCTCTTTTTATTTTTATAGGAGCAGTATAGTAAAAAGTAGCAGTGAATTAAGACATAGAAAACAAAAAAAGATAACTTTAGTTTTATATATTCGAAACTTTTCAGACTCAAAAATAAACTGAAGAGATTTAAACAGTATTTAAACATTAGCATCATTGCTTAAGTTTAATTTTAGATAGAAATTATTAATAAAACTGAACAATTGGTTTATTATATTGCAGATTGGTGTCGGTGTTTATTTACAATTCTCTATTTCATTTCTCAAAATACACCATAAAATCATTAAATAAAAGCATACAAATATATAACAATGCGAAAATGAACATACATTGTTTGACAAAATTAAAGATAATATTACACAGAGCACAATCATTTTTATTATAATTCATGCAGGGAGTATTACAGATTATATGGACACTGAAATGTAAGTAGAAAAGGAAAGGAAAAACCGGAAAGAGGAGAAAAAAAATGAAAGAAAGAGGAAATAAAAGGGAGACAATGATTAAACATGTTCTATCTGCTGAAACACACAGAGCACAGTGATGTTGCACATGTGTCAGATCTGCAATCACAGGTTCCACATGTGATCATAAATTGAATGGAATATGGAAAATGTTAAAAAAATGCTTGATCATATATGGAAAATGTGATCCACATGAGGAAGACGAGAATCACACACAAAATTCATGTTTTTTTTCTGAGGGTGTTATGAATTCTACCTCTCAAAATTGTTCAATTATTTTTTTAGCCACCAGGGGCGCTAGACCTGTGACTTCCAGGTTTAGTGCCACTTAAAACAAATCATTTATAAATCATTTACTTCCAACTTCTCTGTTGTAGTCGTAAGTATAATTAAAGAATTGATGGTGTGAGTGGAGGTTGAAGCTTTTTCCTATCGTTTTCTCACCTGGTATGGACTTAAATATCACTGTTTGTGTGCTGACTCATTGTGTACAGTATTTTCAACTTTACTAGAATCAAACCCTGATGAATAAAAATGAAATCCTTATTATTTAAGAATTAAATCCAGTCAGTGGTTCTGTTTGCCTCTCACGCCCTTTTCTTATTGCCTCTGTAAGCTCTCCAGTCTCAGCGGATGTGAAGGTGAGAGGAAGGTTCGGTCGCTCGCAGACTTCCATGGGAATTGGGACAGTGTGAAAGTACATGCTGTTCTTTTTCCTCTTTCTGACAAGAACACCTAACAGTTTTCTAGGTTTTCTCTTTTTGCATTTTGTAAAAATCAATCATTTATACTTGAAATAAGTTAAAGCATTCATGATTTTTAATGCGAAAATAAAACAAACAGATCTAATAAAACTCGATTTTTAATTTTCTTATTTAAAAGAGTCAAAAGAAAGGACATACATATATGATATAGAGGATAAATTTAACTGCTAAGCAGAAAATCCGTTGTTCTTTGTGATGCTCTTGCTGCAGGGCTTTGAGTTTGGAGTGGGCCTCCTGTTTGAACAGTGTGCTATATAAATATAACTCTGGCCTGCTCTCTGTGTGCACAGGTAGAACAACTCCATATCAAGCTGCAACCATGGATGAGATGGACCTGCCCCAGATGAAGAAGGAGGTGGAGAGCCTGAAGTACCAGCTGGCCTTCAAACGAGAGAAATCCTCCAAAACAGTCACAGAGTGAGTAGAAGCTACACAGGTCATCCGCTGATAAAAACAGTAAAAAGGAAAAAAAAGCAAACTTACCTTAATTACCTTTTTTTTATTTAGAAGTTTTATAAAGTTTTATTTTTGGATTACATTTTTTTATTTCTATTTATATATATCAAAAATATATATATGCAATATTATGCTATAGTTCGCTGATTGTTTAATATTCTTGTTTTGTAACTGTCCATCTGGGTCTAACTGTGAGACTAAAAAGAATGTCTTAAAAGTTGGACAGGTCTAAAAAAACAGCACTTCTGTTAAGGAAGTTTACAAGGCTTCATTTCTGGATTGCATGTTTTTTTCAAATTTCTATTTACAAAATTTCTTCTTTGCTTTACCCAATAATCCTAATAGGTTTTGAGCTATTTTTTTTTTGTTAACATTTTTATAAGTGTATTTTATTAGGAATCTAGCTGACAGGAGTGGCTGTGATTGTCTTTGAGGTGTTTAAAAAAAATTATCTAAAAACCTTTTTAGAGTTTTTGTCAAGTCTTTAATCTCAATTTTTAAACAAACTCCTGTAAAAAATCATCCTTTGGAAGTCATCTAATTGTCTAAGAATAAATCACACACAAAAGGGTCTTTGAAGGCTCCAAGATTGTAAGCAAACATATGAAAGTATTATGAAGGGAGAAAAACACAGCAGGGAGGCAGAAATAAGTGGTGCAGAGCTGTAAACAGCGCTAGCTTCTAAGCTTCAAACATCCCACAGAGCTTAGTTTAACCCATAAGCTGACAAATTAAGGATTATGGTACCACACCGAACCTGACCCAGACATGGCTGTCCATCCATAAACCCGGACAAGCTGCATAGCAAGGTGTAATGTTAAAAAATATTGTTGTCAGATGAAGTTTTATGAGGTATATTCTTATATATAAATATAAGTCTACAAATTAACACAGAAATTCACAGCGCATCCTAACCCCCTAAACAATTTAGATGTTGGTTTTTAGGCTAAATCTGTCATTTTCTTGATTTAATCCAGAAATAGTTGTTGAAAATTGGTCCATGTTTGGTTGGTGTGATTTTGTCCCACCTTAGTCCAATAACAGACGCTGAAAAGACGTTTCACCTTTCAACCAAATGTAGACGCCGTTTGGTTGTAAATCATGGCAGTTTTTTTGCTCCGTGGGAAGAGCTTGGCGAGAGAAATGTGTGATGTTTAAATCATCATTCAGTGTAAGAACATTGATGGGCGCTCAGCTCTGACAAACTCTGCTTTGCCAGTCCAGAAAATTAGAAAACAAACCACTGGACTTTGTTTCTAAGTCTGAAGACGTTATACTTCCCATCCAGGAAGCTTTTTCAATTCAAAATGTCAGCAATAGCGTTGAGGTCCGAGCTTTATAGAGTGGAGCAAAACAACGCCTTGTTTTTGCTTAGAAACCATGCAAATTAAACCGGAAGAACGGGTCCAACCCTTAGGAATGGGGAGTCGTTTGGGTTCTTTGTTAGCCTTCAATACTCGATTCTGGTCTATGCCTCTGAAAGGGGAGCCGTTAGGGGCGATTGTTAGCCTGGCTGACCAACAAGGCGAGATGTTTTGGTTCCCTGCATGGGGATGGGGGTTGATATGAGGGTTTAGAATCTGCTCTGCCAGCTATTATTGTGCAGAAATCCAACTTTGCATGCGCATAACTCCTTGTCTCCTGATGGTTTGCTAAAAGTCAAATCGTTGCACGGCTCTCTGCCCTCGCTGCTGAATAAACTATATGTGGCTGATTAACACCATCTAAGAGTAAAAGTTATTTTGTCTAGCTTTAGGAATTTTATTTCATTCAGCTCAAAGCATGGCAAATGTATTTGTATAGCACAATTCATTACATTGACCATTTAAAGTGCTTTACATGAATTAGATAATAAAATAGAAAAATAAAAGCAGAATAAAATAGCTAAAGAAAATTGTGCAACAAATGAAACATTTGGAGCACAACCTGAAACTAATAATACCTCAGTTAACAGTTTAACAGTCAAAGGAAGTTCTAAACAAATTGGGTTTTTAAATATTATATCCAGAATAGTTATTTCATTGCTTTCAAATAGGATGTATATGCTGTATTGTCATAAAAACATCTTCCCTGTTTCCTTTAAATATTTCAACATTAAGTTTACATATTTGTTTCTTAAAATCATGGTCTAGTTTGTCATGGCATTATAAGGCAGTTTTGGAGGTTCTCTGTGTCATTTTTTAAAAATCAAACCTCTACGTTAAATCTCTTATATCTGTATCTAAAAATACAATATTATATCTGTCTGTTTATGTTACCTATTTAAAACAATTTTTGGTATATTTACTAGCCATATGAGGCCAATGTGGCGGACCCAATTTTTAACTTTAAAGAGTTTTAAGAGTTATGGTGTAAATTAAATTTAGGTTAAGTTTAGGGTTTGGAATATACTGATAATGTTTAGGGTAGGGTTAGAGTCATGGTTAGGATGTAGAAATGAATGGAAGTTAATGGAAAGTCCCCACAAAGATAGTGATACAATACAATAAAAACTAAATCTAAGAAAATGGAAGTTAATTTTTTAACCCTGTTTGGATTTATACCTTTTTCAAAGTTCAAAGTTTCATTTCAAAAGTGCATTTTTTTATTTTAATTTACAAAATGTGTTTTTCAAATGTACATTATCAGAACTTTTCCTCTGCTCGCAATAAACCAAAATTCCCACTATAGAGAATGCACTTTCACATCACTTTTCCTAAATATATATTCACAATTGTTTTTATTTGCTAACTCACAGGGTAAGAAATACAGGGAGCACAAACTAAAAGAAACGACTACGGTAGTCAGAAAAACATGCATGAATGGGTTTCCGTAGCCTTTAAAAGTCTGTTTGTAGTTGAGCAGTTAGTCATTCACATAGAAATGTTGTTAATCATTTCTAAATAAAATAACATTGATAGGAATTTATAACACCTTTTTTTTAATCAGTGTCCTACTGAAGTGTGAAAATACTTCCTATCATTGAGCCTCTAGATGTTTTTTTTTGCTTTCATCAAATGAACGTGTTTTTAACTAAATGCTCAATATTTTTTTTTTATTTATTTATAGTAAAAGACACCTTAATTTGTTTAAAATGTGTAATCCTTGCTGCATTTTCAGCGTCACAGATTGGACCTCCTAAGACCAGCCACTGTTCTTATTGCTTATAAATGATTAATTTTCAACAGGATAACTATGAAGCAATTTTTTATTTGTCCAGAGTTACAGAAAAATGCTTTAATTGGATTTTAATAGAATAGCTATTACAATTAAAAGAAAATATTTAAGTGAGCATATTTTTTAGGAGTAAAAGCGATCTTCTCTTTCTCTCTTTCCATAAAGTTTGGTCAAGTGGATCGAGGACGGTGTACCTGAAGATCCCTTCCTAAACCCGGAGCTGATGAAGAACAACCCGTGGGTGGAGAAAGGCAAATGCATCCTCCTCTAGGAAGAAGACATCCGTCTCCCCAGAGCTGCCAGTGTCAACAGTAACCCCTGCAGACGACCCCTGAAGCCGACCTGGACTGTGAGGGCAGAGGCAAAACAGCGCCCAATGAGCCCTCACCATGAATGTACTACAGCTGATACCCCCACCCAGTTCACCACAGACACACACACACACACATGGCAACAAGGGCACAGAATCACACATTTCCACATCTCCTCGAACCTTACCTGACTCTTTCTCTGCAAGTTTATTACTGTATCAGCAATCTAGCAATCACTATGATATGAGAGCAACAATTATTACTTGTACTGCACTGGTTTGTATGAATATACTGTAAGATTATTTATTCTGCTGGCGGTTGCAAGCATTTTCTTTGCAAATTTCTTTTTTAACTTCTGACTTTAATGAGTCAATGATGTTTAATACAATGTAGACTCACATCCTCACTGCCAGACTGACTGTAGGTGCACTGAAAGAAAGTCCATCATTGTCACTAAAACCATAACCACACTTATTTACCTTTAATTAGATACTTTAAAAGTATGAAGCTACGAAAAAAAATGTAGATTTTGATTGTTTAATTGGAATTTAAAGATAATCCATATAGTAATCTTTAAGAAAGAATATGTCTCTGTAGGTTAGCAAAGTTGGTTTTAATGGCCTTTTCAGTACCAAAAATTTGCAATTAACGTGTAATCAACAGGTTCCATAAGTTTTATGTCCCCTGTAGACACATATACATCAATTAACCATAGTTTACACCAGAGGTCTTCAACAGGGAGGTACTGCGAAAGTTTTGGTTGATTAAACCTTTTTTTTTATATTCCCCCCTGAAATTTTCCACTAATTAAAATGTCTTTAAATCCACATTAACATGAATTCAACAGACTATAGTAAACAGATAAATGGAGGCAGAAGATGTCTTTCAGTTATCAATGCACACATTCAGCAACACACAGGAGCTCTTTCAAGCTGGGCACCGTTTCATTCACAACATCTGTCCCATCAACGTGGAATCAGAATCAAAAATACTTTAATAATCCCAGGTAGAATTATTTTTATTACATGACTTCATCTGTAATAGAGTGACTATAGGACCAGTTTGATATAACACAATTTCAAACTATTTGGGGGCCCTTGGCCCGGAAAACGTTGAAGACCCCTGGTATAGACAGTCAAATAGATGGATCTATAGTTGTATATGTAAAAAATAAACGCATAAATCACCACACTATGGCTAAATGTTAATGTCAAAGATTTTTGATTTAGGTCCAATTTATGCTAACATGGTAGACTTCAAACTGTAATACGCAAGCAACCCTAGTCTATTCGCTTTTCAATGGGGACAGTATAAAAACAACTACGAAAAAATTTTTGTTGACTTGAAAATGAAATATAGCAGCCTGCTTTTACAACAAAATAACAATTTCTAAAAATCTATTTTAATATTTCAAAACCAAGCTGAGAAAATTATGAATAAGAGGAAATGTTAAATATTTTTAAAGAAAACATGAGCTACAATTGTTTCAGTAGAAATGCTACATTAGACATGCTAATAACATTAACCCTTTGAATTAAGTACAACACATTATTATGGAAAATTCACTGGAATTAATTTGGTTCACTTTTTCAGACACTCTTTATGATACTTGAAGAGTAATATTAGTGAACACTCTATGTATATTTTTTTCATTTATTTAGATTTAGCCATGATCTTTTGTTTTAGCTAATTATTTTAGGCTAAAAGAACTATTTAGGTTACATTTTGATGCTAGGGGTTTGTTAGCCATTCATTTACTTCATAAATGATCTGTAGTGGTGTTGGGGTTTGAGTTTATTTTGAAATCTCCTTGATTTAGGGAAGAAAAGCAAATTCAATCAGTTATTAGTTGTCCAGTTGTAGCAAAATGTGACAATCATGCACATAAGGTTAGCTATGCTAACATGCTAGCTAGGTTTGCATAGCATACACACGTTAAAGTTAATATAACACAAAGTTTAATAAAACAAACAATTAAGATATGATAATTCTTTTATAAACATCCTCCTTCAAAATTGTAAGAATATACTGTATTTTAAAACTATATTTAAACCCCACGCAGTATCAGAAAAAAAAGAAATCTTTGTTGCAGGACTCATTAGTGATATTGATTATATATGGTCACCAAATTATTAAGCTGCCACATTCTGAAATTGAGCCTTTTTGGTTGAAAACCTCAAAGAGAACAAAAGCAGTCAAAATAATTGGGTTTATAGTAGCAGCCATGACTGGGCTGGAGGTGAACAGTAGTTTAACACAGAAAACCCAAAACACATTTAAAATTGTTCGGCCCATGAGCTGCCCAGGACTAACTCACAGAGGAGAAAGATATGTCAGGAAAATAAGGAAAATATCTGAAGCAGAAGAAGGTGTCACATTAAAATATGGCAGTTTACTGACTTAAGAGACTGCCTGCCAAGAAACTTTTTTGTGACAGGTTACGTGGGCACAGCATTCTCTGACTGAAAGCGGCTACTTATGGATATTTTAAGAAAACCACGACTCTACAGCTTAATACCTCCTTAAATATGTTTACCACCGCCTGCGCATACCATGCTAGCACCCTATTAGCTTTCAAAACTAGCTCACTGTTATGTATGGCTGCTGCCCTTTTCTTATATTTTAAACTTCCTTTAAAGGACAATCATTCTCAGATTTAGCTTCAGGGTCACGATGTCAGTTATGACTAAATGAATCTCTCTGGGGTGAGTTTAGGTTACTGCTCCCTCTCGGCCTGAACTACAGCCCCTAAAGACCGCGCACAAAAGTGGAAACCAACACAAATAAAACCTTTCACACAGTTCTGTTTCCTCTCATGTATAGACAGACCCCTTTAACTTATTAACTTATTTATTTATTTATTGAAAATACCTTTCCTTAAGCTATTTTATATAGTCGCACCCCCTTTCCTCTTTGTTTCCCCCTCAGAAAAAGAAATAAAATGAAGGAAATTCCCCCCCCTAAAAAAGCGAAACCTTGCCGGATCACCATCTACTACTGCCTTGTACACAGTTTCCTTAAAAACGAGAATGTAAATATGTGGCGTGAGGTTCCAACATCACCGCTGACCTCAGCTCTGGCCTGCGAGTGCATGCGACTGCAGTGTTATGTGTGCATATTTCAGAAATAAGTTTGGACAAGAGGCTCCCATGTGGGTTTACGAAGCACACATGCAGCTGCATCACACACACAGGAGGCTGACCAGATTACCAACACACACTCGCATGAAGGCACGCTGCTCAGCAAGAATGTGTATGAAGGGAGGAGTGGCAAGGACACCAGAGTCTGGAAACGACTTGGGACAGCAGAGCTTCACATCTTCTCTGTACTGTAATAAATCAGATTTAATTTGTGTTTTTCATTGACGTATCAGGAAGTTTGAAAACTTTTACTTTCAGATAACCATATTTTTGCCCATAAGAGTTAATAAAGAGGTCTGTTTATGTTTTTTGTAGTTGGAAAACAAGAGCAGACATGTTTTTCATTTTAAATATGTCAACTGTAACAATAAAACCCTAACATACAGTTGTGTTCAAACTAAAAGCATTGCATAACGCATAAAAAAAACTAAATTTGTGCAAAAAAAAAAAAAGGACTCAAGCTTATAACGGCTAATAGCTTTGGGTTCCCCATAAAAAAAAAAATTAAGTAATTTTTTATTAACAAGAAATGTTTTTTTAAAAACTGGATCCCATCTGTGTTACATGGTTGGCTTCACATGGTCGGTCAGCCCTGAGTGAGTGCTCTACATTCTGTCATTGTTCTGCTTTTCTTGGTTTTTTATTCAGAAACGGCAAATTTAATCTCAAATGACAGGTTTTCTATTGGATTAAGGTCCGGGACTTTGGGCTGGCCACTCCATGTGGGTCTGTACTTGTTTAATGTTGTATGTTTGGGGGCTGGTATCTTGTCAAAGCAACCGTTTCCTCTTCAAATATTTTCATAATTTCAAACTTATCCATGATCCCTGTTTTGCAAAAAAAGATCACTCCATACCAAATTGTGAGAAGCATGTTTTGACCGTAAGGCCCCTGCCACTATGCAGTATACTGTGGCCTGAAATCAACTGATCTTAATAAGTCATTTTCTCTTAAAATAATTTAATTCAGTTTATTTATATGGTGCCAATTTACAACACATGTCACCTTAAGGCACTTTACAGTTCACCAGATCATCCAGTCAAATTGATTCAAAGTTTACTATCTAAGGAAAACCAGTTGATTGCATCGACTCATTGACTCGAGTGCAATCCCTCACACTAAGTGTGATAGTGTGAAATTATTGCCCTTGTTCTTGTTTTGAGGGGGTAAATGAGATACTTTGGCAATGGAACAAGACAATTTACATTTAAAATAAGAACAAAAAATTGCATTGTCTTATTTCAAGTGCATATTATCTAATTCTTTTAAGAGTAAAAAAACTAACCTCATTCCTTTGGCAACAAATCTTATTTAGCTGATTAAAATAAGGCTAAATACACTTAATTTAAGAAATTTTACTTATTTCTAGATAATTTTTGCAGTGTAGCTCTTTGGTTGTTGCTTTTTTTTAACAACAAGACTTTGCTGGAGGCTTTTGCAGATACCTTGGTTTACCGTGGGTGTCTCATGTTACAGTAATGGATAACAACTTCTAGATTTTCCAGTTTGTCATTTTAACTATTCTTTACTCATTGTAAGGGTATTTTAGTTTTTTTGTCTTGTTTGGTCTCCATTTCTAAATATTTGAGATTGATTCAGCCTTAAATTTCTTAAATTCCTTGAAATGTCAGTCCTCTTTTTAAGTGTCTATATATTGCAAAGTGATTTTCTTTTAGCTTTAAATTTGTTAACATCTTGTCCACAATTGCTGCCTCATACTGTAATGCCACAATAAGGATACTGTCCACCATTACAACAGGAACAGCAGCTGGTTTACTTCGTTCTTTTTCAGGCATTTTTGTTGATTTTCATGTGGCCGGTTAACAGCTTAATGCAATATACACTGCAAAAAATTGAAATCTAAATAAGTAATTATTTTCTTAAAATAAGTGCATAAGTTCTTGAATCAAGGAGGTTTAGGGAGACACTTTGCCAATGGAAGAAGACAATTTACATTTAAAATAAGAACAAACAATTGCATTGTCATATTTTAAGTGCATATTATCTAATTATCTAATTTTAAGATTAAAAATACTAATTCCATTGACAAATCATCACATTTATTTACTCACATTAAGGTTGAATTTTGAAATTTTGAAAATTTTTTGCCATTCCTTTAACGAAATCATGCTGAAATAATGCTAAATAAATCATCTGAATATTGCTCTTTGAGCTGCAGCCTTCTGGCCTTGATAATGAGCGGCCATTATCCTTTTTTATAGAGAGATGTCATTACCTGCCCCCTGCAGGAAATACTTTCACTGATTGCTCCTCCCCTGCCCAGTAAACAACAGACACACTTTCTCAAATCAGCTAGCAACGATTTGAGGCATTATCAATAATTTCTCTACAAAGTTGAAACTAACTTTAAGCAGTTAATCTGCACAGTGACAGCAACTGTTCTGTTTTCAGCTAAGTCGGGAAAATTAATCTTTTAAATGCAAGAGGTCTCAACTAATAATAACTAATGAGTAGTCAGTGCCAAAGTCGATATGTCTTCATATATTTGCCTTTAGTTGACTTTGGAAGGCTTAAAAAAGCATGAAATAGAACCTTTACCGCCAATGTCTGGAACAGGCATATTTAACACAGAGAGGAATGCTTTGATCCATAAAAATCAGCTGCCCCTTTGACTCAACCTTTTTTTCCCCCACAAAAATGATTCAATGATCTTCAATAATTTAACACCATAATACTATTGTTTTTTCAATACTTTTATTGAATTGCACCAAAAGCATGCATGTCTTGGGTCTTATAGCAGCCTGGTATTGCTACATCTAAGAGTAAATTATTCACCATGTAGAAATAAAATGAAGATAGTTACTTCTCTGGTTTCACTGCTACTACTTTGAACACAACTGTATATGCAAAAAACAATATTTTAAGATGGACAGCTGTAGAGATTTAAAGCAACGCTGCTTGATCAGTCTAAGAAAGAGTCTGATCAATAATGAAAACTCACTTACCATGGATATTATTATATTTCTTGGCTATCTGAGTCCTATGATTTACTATCTGAAATTCTGTACTTCAAAGTAACTTTAAGATTGAAAGGATCCTAACATGCTTAGTATTAAGGAAATCATTGGAAAAATACCGAAATATCTTGACTAAAACTACAGAAGAGATGACATGAGAGGACTCCTGCATCTGCCTGTCCCTTGTCTGTTTCACGTCCAGCTTCTGTAGCTTTACTGGTTTGGTTTGTTTTTTATCTATGATCTGAACTTGGGTATGTATGTCTCATTTTACATGATTACGACTGTATAAGACCTTGTCTAGATACTTAGCAGCATATTCTATATGAGCGTGCTTCGGAAAAATTATGCATCAGATCAAAAGTCCTAGTATAAGAATGACAATGAGCAATAACTTATAGACCGTTTTTTTATTGAATGTTTTACAAAAATATTTACCTTATTAAATAAAGTAGAAGATTTTTAGACTCTCTGGTTGTCTTGGATGTTTTTTATGCATTGGTGCAAATAATTAATAAATAAATCCCTCTGATGTTCACAAGATCTGTTGTGCTTTTGCCTGATGATGCACAGATTGCCCCTCTGTGACTAATAGAAGGAAACGACCAAGGAAGAAGCCGGATCTTTTATTAGACTTCAAACAAAACAAACTGAGAATTAGAAAAAAGGGTTGGAAATTGATGTTCACAGATGTTCACCATCCAAGTCAGATGAGCTGAGCTATTTTGGAAAGAAGGATGGATAATATTTTATTTTAGAGACATTGCTCAAAAGACTTTGGGTGAAGTTTTGATTCAGGGGGGTTAATGAAGCTGTGCTTTTTAGATTTTCACTTAATTTAACTTCCTGGTAATAAACTACTTTTTTTTTTTGGTTTGTCATGTATAAAGTCCCAATGAAAACCAAAAAAGTTTGTCATTCCAAAAAAGTAAAAAGAAAACAACAATCCACTGGACTTTGTTTCCAAGTTTCAAGACGTTTTGCATCCCATCCAGGAAGCTTTTTCAATTCAAAATGTCAGGAATAGTGCTGAGTTCGAGGTTTTATACAGTAGTTCGATAAAGCCTTGTTTTTGTTCAGAAAACATGCAAATGTTTTCACTAGAACACGAGTACGGACTTGTGTTCGATTCAGGATTGATCTGAATCGTAGAAAACGCTCCACCCAGCAGCCAGTCAGCTGTTCAGGAAACAATGACACGCCCTTTCATTGAAGACCTGAGTTCATTTGGAGGGAAAAATAACTTAATCAAAACAACATCACAATAAAAGAACTTGAAAACCAAAAATCAGTTAAAACAAAATATGTTTCAAATGTTTTTCCTTGTTTTTAACATAACCTTTTACTATAATTTATTTGTTTTCTTAGTGAAATGTCCTTAAACACCACTGGCATTCTTTGTTTCTTGTATAACTGATATAAGGAGCTAAAATAGCAAAAATATATCCATCTATTTTCTGATACGCTTTATCCCAGCTGCTACACCCTGGACATGTCATCAGTCCATCGCAGGGCAACTCATAGAAAAACAGGACAAAGAACCATTCACTCACACCTAAGAAGAATTTAGAGAAGCCAGTTAACCTAACAGTCATGTTTTTGGACTGGGAGGAAGCCGGAGTACCCGGAGAGAACCCACGCATGCACAGGTAGAACATGCAAACTCCATGCAAAAGACCCCGGGCTAGGAATCGAACCCGGAACCTTCTTGCTGCGAAGGCAGCAGTGCTACCCACTGTTTCACTGAGCAGCAAGCAAAAATGTATAAATCATAAAATAAAAATCAGCATAAATTGTGAGATCATTGTGACAATATGAGCGAAACAGGTTTTTATGGACTGGACTGGCAGAAACATGCAAGCTCTTAGAACAGTGAGTTTGCTGTGTGACCCGCAGGACTTTTGCCCCCTGGCTGAACACCATATAAAAGGATTTATGCCATCGCAGGGGACTCATTATCTGGATTCCTGTGGAATTTCATTCAATGCATTATGAAATAATGTACATTTAACAGTAGGCTGTTCAATGTAGAAGTGGGCAAATATATTTATATGCACTTTTTTTTTTGTGGTAACAGTATAAATTAGAGGAGGAACTGTTACACTGAAGCTGAGGGGGGATCATGGTAAACTGCCAGTTAAAAAAAAACAATAAGAAGGCTGTAACGTTACAGTGAAATGGCTCATCGATCATGTGGAACAAACGGTTTGGATGAGACTGAAACAGAAACTGTACAAAGTTTCATTCAAGTAGAAAATATATGAAAGTACCTCTGTATATTTAGGGCTTTCGCCATTTTAAAAGCAGAGCAGATTTTTATTATCTGGCTCCCTGAGTTCCAACACCGCTCATAAATCAGGATGATTTCTTGTATTAATTTGATGCAATGGTGGCAGATTAAATGGCTTTTGTGTTTAAATTTAATCTGCTCCCAGGTCCTCTTCATTCCTGAGGGGAATGCAATGAATATACAGTTAAGTTATTTGGATGTATTTCTTTTTTAAATGTCACTGATGTCTGGCTTCTGCGTTTACACAGTCAGTAATCCTTCCACTGGGGGGATTTACCAGTAGGCAATACTGGACAGTTTCCTAGGGCCCCAAGTTTCTTGGGGCCCACATAAAACTCTGTTTACATGTATGGTTAATACAACTATTCTTTATTTGTGTACATTAATTATGTTTTTGATAAAAATCCTTTTACTAAAATGCCATCAAAATGCTGTGCAGTGGGAAAAAGGTATTCAACTGTCATAAAGGGCTTTAAAGATCTGACCCACATGCAGAGAACCCCTGCATGTGGGGGTTCTCAGAAAGTTTAAAAGGTTTATTGTAGGTAGCAAATACTGATGGAGATTGAAACTCTGTGGGGAAACAATACTGAAACTCAGCGGACTGGTGAACCGGAACCAGAAACTCTGAAGGGGAGATCACAGTGATCAGTTCAGGGACGGTGGGAAAATAGACTGAGGCTAGAATATTGCTGGAGAGGCGCTCACTTTTGGGGGCTCTTGGTTTATCCATGGATTCAGTTTGTGGGGGTTTAATCCAGAGAAGAGGGAACTCGTTGGAGAGCGGACAGGCAGACAGTCCATTGGTTTTCCAGGAGTGGACTTGAACGGATCATTTGGAGGTTTTCCCCTTGCTCAGTGAGACTCAGTAAATCCTTCCAGGGGTAGAAGGTCCAGGCTTATCCAGTAAGACAGTAGGTCTTCCTGCCAAAGAACAAAGACAACAAACAGGTTCAGACTCAGAGCAATGCTAATGCTAATCTCAGTTTGGCTAGAGTACCCAATACTGGCAAACACTCTGGCGTTGAGGTGGTGACAGCCCGCTGCTCAAGTACTCCTCTGGTAATGACCCAACGAGCCGCAGGTGTGCAGGGAGGCCCACGAGAACAGGGCACTGCCTGGTTGTGGTGGAGAGAGGAAAACACAAAAAAAAAAACAAGCCACACAAACTGGAATCCTAACATCAACTATTCACCCTAGTTAAATAAGCGGAGATCTATGGATTTCACTAAGTCTGCACTTTATTAATCATATCATATCTTTGCAAAGAGAGAACAGTTCATCATACAGCCCTTATGGCACAGCATTCTGCCCTGTTCTACATGAGCAGCGTTCATTCCCCCTTACTTATAACAATGGAAAGTAGTCAGAGTCAAAACAAATTACAGACAATTTGGTTAACAGTAACATGTTATGTTTAAAACACCATCACGTAGAGAATTGTGTGGCCTTGCAGGTGAAAGAGACTGAGTGAAAACTTTTATAGTGAGTAAATAGGATAAATTAATATATGAACTAAGAGAAATCTGCTTATAATCAGCTTATAATATTAAATGTGTCTCAGCCCCCCTTCAGTGTCCACCACATTGGATCAGTCCATTCGCTGCACATGTTCAGAAAGGTCCAAACAGACAGCAGCAAAACATTTGAAAACAAACGAAGAGCAGTGTTGCCAACTTAGTGCTTTTTTTTGCTATACTGTATTTAGCGACTTTTCAGACCCCTCTAGCAATTTAATTTCAAAAAAGCGCCTAGTGCCAAATCTAGCGACTTTTTCCTGCTACTGGAGAATCTGGTGACAACATATAAAGGCAGCAAACTCTGCTCTCCAGAGCCAGTAGGTTGGTAACCCCGCCTCCTGCTCTCCTTTATCTTGTCTGCTGTCATGATTCAAGCAGCTATTATTTCATCCAAATGAAAAACAGAGAACAGATCAGCAGATCATGGCTTGTCTACAGTGTAAAGAAGGACTGGGTTATTTACTTTGCCGTCACCTTTTTGGAAACACAGGAAGGAGCAATCAGCTAAGTGAGCTTAGTGCTTGGAAAAAATCTTTCATTCCTTTGAGACAGCATTAAAAGTCATCTGAGCATACTTTTAAGATGAAAATAAAAAGGGAAAAAAGAAAACATAGAGAGAAAAACAACAAGAAAAGGGACAAGAAGAGAGGGACAAAACATAAAACACATAATGTATGTCTATTAAAATTTCTGTATCTGTAAAATGGGTCCATTTTATGTGTTGTCTTCTCTGTTCAGGGGCCCCTGCCTGTCTTTATCTAGGGCCCCAAATTTCCTAAATCCGCACCTGACCCTTCCCCACTATATTTTGCGTCTCTTTCATGTAACAACCATGTTTGACTTTTCATTGAGACTTTTTTTTCATTCGATTGTGTATTATGGTAATTTAAGTTTTCTTAACTCAAACGATAAAACTGTTTATATTCTGTGCATCCAGAGCATCGAAGCGTCAAAGCAACTTGACCTGCATCTTGAGCCAGCATCCAAATATTGGGGTTTTGACACCAAAATTACTTTTAGTGTAAACGCAGCTTTAGT
>NW_015151180.1:355303-356872 GCF_000732505.1 Cyprinodon variegatus
TATATATATATATTTTTTTTTTTTAATGTACAAAATTACACAAGAATCTCCCAACTTAATTTAGAAAATAAAACCAGGTGATTGGTTCTAGGAGAGTGGAGACAGAGGACACTGAGTTTACCGAGCAAAACCTGGTCCTGATCAGGTTAGCTCTGAGGAGGATGTTACTATGGATACAGACACAGAGGTTGAGGAAACTCTCTTCACAAAATGGAAAACTTTGGAGTTTCCCTGATTTCAGGTTTAGGCAACTTAGAGTTTTCAGTAAACGGACCCATGTTCTCCTGCGTCGTTGGAGCCTTTTGTTGTGTATGGATTATATGTTTGGTCGTTTGCATGATGATGACTGTTCTACTCTAAGTTCTTGGAACTCTGCTGCAGCACACCTGCATCAAGTGAAGGCAAATCCCTCCTCAGCATGACCTGCATAGGCCTGCATATCACCCATTTATTTAAGTGTGTAGAGTAGCAAAAATACCTAAAACATACAGGACAGTAGGTCCTGAGGACAGAGTTTGAAAACCACTGGACTGTGTTTAATTTGAGTCTGGGCCAAATTTGCTTAACCCCACCCATGCAAATATTGACCAAACTCCATGTACCATCTCAGGTTTAGAGAGGCGTGAGCTTTTTGTTGTTGCACGTGAATGTAAATTCAGGGACAAGGTGTGTTTTTTATCAGTGTTCAACCAAGTCTAATAGAGAAACAAAACAACATCAAAACACAAAGAAACAGATTGTGGTCCCCTGAACATAAAAAAATAATTTAGAGAAATACATTTAAAGATATAAGCACTCTATAATGTTTACATAACTCCTAATGATGCATAATTGATGCATAAAATAAATTCAATTCACTTCAACTCAGTTTATTTATATAGCGCCAATTCACAGCACATGTCATCTCAAAGCACTTTACAGTTCAACCAGATCATACAGTCAAATTGATTCAAAGATAAAGCGTTTGCTCTGAAGATTTAGCCGTTGTTTCATTGAATTTTACCCCTGAACAAATAATATCACCAAACTGAATAGAAAATAGAATAACACAGCAAGCCTATGTAGGACATGCTGCTTACATCACCTGAAATGGTCGCACAATGACCTCTGACCCCCTCCTTGGAAAGGTCTGAGCCATTAGGGGGTGGGGCTAAAAATGAATACCTGCTGTTGCATTACTCCTGCTGAGTCAGACATGTTAGTTGGAATACTAAATCTCATTTTATTTGTTTACACAGTTTTAAAACAAGACATTTTAGAGAAAAAATAATTTTGAAACATGTTTTAGAAAATCTAAAGCCCCATTTCAAAAGCATGTGGATGAAACACCATGTGACTGTGTTTTGGCCATTTCTATAAATAGACAGCTGGTGTCAGGTCTCCGGGCTCTAAGATGTTAAAAGTTCACCACTCATGATATATGTTCTTACACTGTACGGCCCGATGCTCTGATGGGATCTAGCTGCTCACACTGCACATCCAAAAACCACACGTCAGACTCACCACTGAGCAGTGGTGTCAATAGTA
The DNA here is from genome assembly GCF_000732505.1 of Cyprinodon variegatus. Lineage (NCBI taxonomy): Eukaryota > Metazoa > Chordata > Actinopteri > Cyprinodontiformes > Cyprinodontidae > Cyprinodon > Cyprinodon variegatus. Next base: position 356,831 of record NW_015151180.1, read on the forward strand.
AACACATTTGTTACTTAAGTAGAAGTATAGATACTGCAGTTT
>NW_015151180.1:358386-361258 GCF_000732505.1 Cyprinodon variegatus
AGTGAAAGGGTGGAGTAAAAAAAATATGCATGCCAAGGAGAAGGCCAGTGGCTGGAAGTTGGAGGGGAATTTGCTGCCATTAGTCTGGCTTTTGACTGGGAAGGGCTATTTTCTATGGCTGCTACTGTAGGTCTTTATCTGTGTTAGCATCTCTGTTGAGTTCAGGGTGTATCAGCATGTTTTCTGAAAATCAGTCACCTTTTTGTCTTTGATTCATGAGCTGTAAGTTTGAGTCCTCATACCACCTGATTAAGTTTTTTATGACGGGACTGTGAGTGTTTTCATAACAGAATCATCTGCATAGAAAATAAGTAAATCCTTAAAAGAAGTGCATATTAAGACATATTTCCAGACAAATTTGTCCCTGACTTGTTCTGAAACTTTCTTGGTCTTCTTGACTCTATCTTTTTGGAGTTGCAGCCACTAAGGCCTTTTAGAAAAGTTGACTTTATAATGAGTGAACATCTTATATTGAGATTACACTCAGGGGGGACTTCATTTTACTAACCAGGTGACTTCTGGAGGTACTTTAAGTGCTCCCTTGCATTGAGGGTGGAAACATATATGCAAATACCAAATTTTATGTTTTTCATTATTTTTCATCCACATTTTTTCTAATTTTAATTGAAATATTTAATGCAGATCCATTACATTAGTAAGACTTAAAACATTTAAAGGACGGGTTGGAATGTAACATGATGGGTTAAAAACCAACTATCTAAGTTTATATTTATCTGACTTTATCTGTTGTTCTAGTTTTGGATGAAAGTGCATTTTGAAATTTTATTGATTATTACTGATATGAAAATCTTTCTGCAGGTTTATCTTCTGTCTGGGCTTTAGAGCCAAAAATAGAAAGGAGGTCCTTTACATTTCGAATTGAGCTTGATCCGATATGGAAAGCTAAAATGTAATAAAGTAAAGTGCTATGGCCTATATTATCCACCATCTGGTGGTGACTATCAGTGAAATTTCAAACAGCGACTTTCTAATGTACATACAGGCAGATAGAAAAAAAAACTAGAGGGGCTTACTGATATGGCTTTAGGAGTGGTTAGCGGTTGGTCTCAGCAGATGATGGTATGCACTGGTGCAGAAATGGAAACTGATTGGTTGCAGTTTTTACCTTTACAATTTTACTTTAAAAATGACTTTTAGCTTTAGCTGCACTAAGATCACAGTTCTTATCTGCTAGATCAGGGGTCTGCAACCTGCAGCTACAGAGCAGCAATGGGCTCTTTGACTTAGTGGCTTTGTACACTTTTTTAAATTCATTTCATAATTCATAATTTCATTCTGCCATCAACAGCGTTGTTTATAGATGTTGGAGATCATTCTGTTATCCAGTGTAGTCCTGTTTCTCTGATTATGACTGGCTGGATATGCTCTTTTCATCCTCTGACATGGGAGCTGGCTCAGAGCTCGTCTTCCTGGCTGTGTTTCCTGGACGGGGCCGCCTTTTACAGCTGCTTTTTGTATCTCTGCTTCTGTCTCCTTGAACCCCAGTCGGCCTCAGCAGATGTCCGCTCACACTGAGCCTGGTTCTGCTGGAGGTTTGTTCCTTTTAAAAGGGAGTTTTTCCTCTCCACTGTCGATACAAGCATGCTTAGTGTGAGGGATTGCCTTCAAATTAATGAGTCAATGCAATCAGCTGGTTTTGCTTACATAGAAAACTTTAAATCAATTTGACTGTATGATCTAGTTGAATTGTTAAGTGCCTCCAGACGACATGTGTGCATTGGTGCTATATAAATAAACTGAATTTGATTTAATTAAATTGGTGTTTTTTTGTGACATAATAAATATGCTGCAGAACTGGGCCAGTCCACCTTAAAATGACAGTTGAGATGTGCGTCCCCAGAGGGCCATCAGCTCAGAAGCAGGTTAAGTGCAGCTGTTTCTGTTTGCTTCTAAATTCTCATCTCGAGTTTGTTTTTCTTGCAGGGACAAGCAAAGACTGGGAGTCTTTTGTTAATCTAATTTGTTCAAATTTGCTTAAACAAACCTAAACAGATTGTTCATCCAAATTTTAAGCAAATTAGTTTTTAACGCTTCCGTCCCACAGGGTAAAACTAATCCTAACAAAGGCTGAACAAATGCGAATTGTTTCGAAAGTGACGTTTGTATAAGTCTATGCTGGAACTTTCCAGGGTGGCTCAAATCTACTTGTATTTAGACAAACTGAAAAAGTAGAAACAATGGGAAGTTTTAATTCTCATTACACCTTTTAATATTTATCTTGTTTTTATTTTACAGAAATAAACTTCTGGCTAATAAATGGCAACCTGTATTTGTCATGAATCAAAATGAATTAAATCAAAAGCTGGAAAAGCATGTATTGTTATTCATCCCTGCTGCTCTTACAGCTACTAACCATTAATGTCTTATTTCTACCTGCTTCACACATTTGAAGCCAAAGCAGGCAGTGATTGTTTTAAAAAATAATTCACGCTCCCTTAGAGTAGATGGAAAAGTTTCTGTGAAAATCAATAGTTGGTCTTATTAGAAATTTTCAGTTGGATTTGTGCCTGAATTTCACTTGAAAAATCCAATTCATGAACATGTTTTGATTTAAACCAATTAGTTTTAGCTACATGTGTGGGGGGGGCTGCTAAAAAGGAAATTCAAAGGATTTTCATTCTGATCCTTATTGTTAATATCAGGTTGGTATTATTATTATTTATTCAGTAAATCATCAACATCTTTGTTTGGACTACAGACAACGAGACAAACAGCATCTTTAGGAAAATTACTGAAAAGGTAAAGGCAGAAGCACCATATTACATTTGCATCTGTCCTATAAGTCAGATTAAACCATACATCATTGTTCTAACAGGATAAGAAAGAAGAAAATAGAACATAACAGAGGCAA
>NW_015151180.1:364683-370499 GCF_000732505.1 Cyprinodon variegatus
ACCAATTTAGTGCTACTTGGTCCCAATGGAATTTCCCATTGGAAACCTTCGAGCAGTAAGTTGCTAACTGGTTAGCAAGATGTCTCCGACAAACCGTCCACAACCAAACCTGCTTGCGAACCTTCCGCCACAACAATCCCTACGACTTTAACAATACAAAGTTATTCTTACTTATAGCCCTCAAATATTGTCCTCCTCCACCATTTTTTGAAAACCAGTAAAGAATAACAATATAGAGAGAATTCAGTTTTATTATTGTTGCAAGTAAAGATCCATCCATCCATTTTCCATTACGTCTATCCAAAACAGGGTCGCGAGGAGTGCTGGTGCCTATCTCCAGCTGTCTACGGGCAAGAGGTGGGGTACACCCTGGAAATTGCCAGTCCATTGCAGGGCAACACAGAGACAAACAGGACAAACGACCATTCACACCTAAAGAGAATTTAAAGAAGCCAATTAACCTACAATCGTGTTTGGACTGTGGGAAGAAGTCGGAGTACCTGAAGAAAACCTATGCATGCTCAGGGAGAGCATGCAAACTCCATGCAGAAAGACGCCTGGCCAGGAATCAAAACCAGAACATTGTTGCTACAAGGCAGAAGTGCTACCCACTGTTCCACTCGCAAGCAAAGATCATGTTGGAAATACATAAGTAACAAATACATAAAAACACATTCTTAAATTAAAAAGTAATCCTAAGTAGGAGAGAATCTACAGGAGTATAAAATGCAAGAGAGAACCGAGAAGAAGCATGAACTGATGGTTGGGACATATTGGGGGCTTTATGTTATTAAATCTGCAGGCAAAAACTGCTCATGTGAGTATTTCTTACCCTTATGACCTTTTGGCAGAGTTCTGACTTTATNTTAAATCTGCAGGCAAAAACTGCTCATGTGAGTATTTCTTACCCTTATGACCTTTTGGCAGAGTTCTGACTTTATGCAAGACAACTGGGGGTAGAATATTGATAAAAATACAGACTTAAAGAAATGAATGACAATAGATACCACACACTTCCTCTCTGAAGGTATGAGAAAAAGACCTCGACTGATGGAACAGCTGACTCCTGGCCAGGATGAGTCTGTCGGCATTTAATGGGTCAGATCCCCTCAATCCCTTCAATACACACTGACACACAAAGACTCGCTAATGCACTAAACCTCTCTCTCAGCCTCAGTGGTAAATCCTAACCCTGATGCTCCCTTTCCCCTGAAATCCTCCAACCATCATATTTTCCACACACACACACACACACCGGGTTCATCCTCAGTCCTCACCCCCTTCTGTCTGCAGTTAGCGCTAATGCAAGGGTTAATGGCCCTCTAACCCCCCTCTGCACTCTCAGATTGCACTCTTGTGTGCTTGTTCTCATACAAATGTGGATTTGCGAGCACACATCCTGGTCTATGAGTAGACAAACAAGTAGACATAGACGGGCGCACACAGAGCAGGCACTAATGGCCAGCTAGTCCTCTATGCAAACCGTCATGAGTGGATAAAGATTATCAGTCCACCTGCAGTGCCCGTACACATGCACATACAATTAATAAAGAAAAGCAACCGCTGACACGCGCTTAGCTATTGCTGATAATCTACCTCTGTCATTGCACATCACAAAACCACACGGATAGATATATACTTCCAGGTGATTTCCTTCTGCTGAGGGGATGTCTTTATAATCTACAGGAGGGCTCCAGATTCTTTCTTTGGGAAGTACGAGATGTTTTTATTTCTGTCCATAATGTGTTTGCAGTGTCTTGTATTGATGCTGCCACCTCTATGTTGAAATGAAATGAAGTGAAATAGTCTTTAGATGACTTGTGGCAGAGGATTTCTAGTGCATACCTGTGTACCAGATACCGAGAGTTTTTGGGGTACACCTGCGGTGAGACTGCTGCCCTTTCCTTTAAAAGATTATTTAGGTAGCTTTAGTTTAGCATTTTTCTAAAAGCTGTCTTGTTGACAGGTCCTACCAGCTGAGCCTTGGACCCATGCAGCTCCTCCAGAGTCTCCATAAACTCTTGGGTGTGTCTAATAATGCTCTCCTTTATCAGCCTGTCATTTTCAGGTTTAGAGCGTCTCAGTGACATGTTATCCCTATGAAAGGGCAGCTCAGGAGCAGTGAGATTCAAAGGACGCGGTTTTATTAGGCATGATTTTGGCGATTATAGCGACACTATACCTACAATGGTCTTGAGATGCAACTGGGTGAAATGGCTGAATGGTTAACATATGAATCATCTGGAAGATGGAAAAGCTACTAATGATGGTGGTTCACAGATATAAACAACTAAAGACATGTTTTGATTTGTCCTGATTAATATCTCTGCAATCAACCAAAGTTGCCAAATATGAGAAAAAATACTGTCACTCTTGGATGAAAGGACAAGGGATTAAAAATCTTTGAAAGTCTCATGATCTTGGCACTGATGACTGGCTTAATGGTTCATTCTTTTCACCTGTCTACCTCTGCCTGGTTTCTCATTACTGTTCATCTAATCCACCTGCTCGTGCCTCTATTCATGCTGCTTGCCCCAGTCATCAGTACCAGATTATTAAAGCCGTTGGTGAGAGTTCTCTAGCATAACCTGTGTGTTGCCTAATCCTGACTAGTTTCTGCCTTTGGAACTCAGAGCTTGCCTGCCCCTGTTCTGATCTGTTTGCCTGACCTGTCTTCGGATTCCTGCTGGATCTGTCTCCAGACCTCGACTTGGATTTCCCTTTGGTACCCCTTTGGATCTCTAATCTTTTGGCCTGGACTCCTGTTAACCTCATCAACACTGGCTTTAGATTCGCCTGCTGGAAACTCCTGCTTTCCCTCGTCTGCTGGCTTCTACTCATTTGCCAGTTCAGGAGCCTTCCTGGCTTCAACTCCTGGAACTCTCTGGGCGGCGTCCACCGCGTGGTGTTGGAAATCAACGGGCTGATTTCCACTCCTTTCTCAGGGCTCGGACTGAACTTAAAAACCAGGTTGGTGACTCACATGCTCATAATCATCCTCTATCAGATTTACATGGTCACTAACCTGAGTTTTCTGCTTTACAGAGATTCCAGCTTTTTTCGTCCTAGCTGCTGAGTCGCAGATTCAACGGTTTGTCAATAAACGCTGTTGTACATCACATCTGTCTACTTGATATTCTAGGTCCAGAGTTCTGACTTCTATGTGTAGTATGGTGATGTAAGCTTGCAGTCTGTATGTCCTACACTCCCCTTAAAGTCTACCAGGACATTGGGAACATCTAGGAAAAGATGCACAGAGAATGAAATGTAAATGTCTAATTTCTGCCAAGAAAATGAATGTATCAGGGATAAACCAACCTTAAGCTAGGTTTACACTCACTCATTGAAGAGGGCACCAAAAATGATGCAATTAATGGTGTAACCACCCCTCAGTACCACCACGGTGCACCTCAAAAGTTTTATAAGTTGGTGCCAACAACGGGTTTCAGCCTCATTCTTAATGGTATGATTCAAAGTTTCTAAGACTTAAAATGGCCTGAAAGGGGTGAGTTTATTGGTCAACCTTGAGGGTATAAACAAGGATTTTGGTTTCTGATTCCATCACCTACTGTATACATAAAGTCAAGACAAATACCCACAGTATGTAAATCATGCGGCGTTTATTTATTAAAACAAAGTATTTTATCTTTCATTTTTTTAAAAGATCCGTACAATCTGGGCTTCAAAGACAGGCTGCTTTACTCATCTTCACCTCTCTCTGTGTTCAACAGGTAAACCTATCGTCTTATTCTACTTCTCTAGCCCACCATTTATTTCTGTGTAGCTGCCATACTATTCTTTCATTTTTTCTATTTTGTCTACACCATCAACTCCAAGTCAAATTCCTTGTAAGTGCAAACCTACTTGGCAATAAACTTAATTTTGATTCTGATTCTCTACAATATTTCACTCAGCCATTATGGAAGGTGAACGTCAACAGTTGTGGTTAGGACTGCCACCCCTGTAGTTTTTGCAAATACATCTGCTTCAACTATAGATGGGTGCAAAGACTCTATTGGGTTGTGCACGGTGGTCACAACCTATTGCATGGGTTTACATCCTCCTTCAAGATCTTAATTGTTAAGGGTTGACCATAAGTTGAGAGACAGCATAATGTCCGAGAAGAAATATGAAAAATACGCACAAAAAAAAAGGGAATGTGAGGCTGATCCAGGACCAAAACCACGGGTTGCCCCTATCCCAGATGAGGATTCAAAACTTACAGCAATTACTTGGATACAGAAATTTAAGTGCAACTTTATGTTTTAGAAGACATGGTGCTACGTTCTTTATTATTGTGTCACATTTGACACAACTTTTAACAGAAAGGTTAAAAAAAGGTTGGGGTTTGGGTTGGTTTTTATTGAGGTTGGCTGCTTTTTGCTTTTTTAGGGGCTGGAAACGTTCAGGCAGACATGGCATGGCAACCCCGGACAGGCAGCCGTATCCTTGTGGTTCTAGTTTTCTTCTATTTCCAAATAATTCAGACCACAGTTCACTTTGGGATGTTTAAAGCTGCCAGATCATTGTAAGTATCCTTCCCCAGACTGGTGCTCTGACTCAATCTGGTCTCAGAGGTCTACAAAATATCCCTATGACTTCATGCTTTGGTTTCTGGCCTGATGAACACGGCCAACTGCCATACCTTAAATAGACACGTTCTTTTTTTTCCGTACTTCTACTACTTTACCACAGGGGGATGTAAATGAAGAAGGAGAGAAATCTCAACAATGATCAGTGAAAACAGGAAGCACCTGGGCTCTGTTTCAGTATAATACTCATATACCGACTAGTTCAACTGTCTTGTTTTATATATTTAGACTGGATTTACCAAATTAGATTGCACTCAGATCATTTTTAGAATATATCTGTGTGAAAGAAAATTTGGAAAATAAAAAGAGGAGTGAATACCTTTTGATTTATTTATACTGTCATACATCAATCTATCTAACATAAGCTACCTTATCTGAATGGTAGCTTACCTTTTAAAGGTAAGTTTCTGAGTCAAAGCTCTACAGAACGGAGCTACTGAGGTCTGTTTGTGTTTCCTCTCTCAGGTTGGCTATTTTTGGCTGTAGAAACAGCTTCTCTTCTCTTCGCTCTTGCTCTCTTTACACAAAATATTTTCCATCTTTCTCCGTCTCTTGTTCTCTCTAAGGACATCACAGAGAGAGGATCTGTCTCTGCCTGTCTGGATGCCAGGTCTGAGAGATTATTAAGCTGAGCGGCTGCAGTGATGCCTTCCCTGCCTTTAGGTTAACAGACCGAAGCAAGGGTTAATCCTCCGGAGCTACGGCTCAGCTGTATCCAGATGGAGCACCAAACATTTTTACATGTTGAGGCATCTTTTGTGGCTGAAGCTTTATGCTGCAGCAAGGTTTAATCAAACATTTTCAGAACATCTGAGAAAGATTGTCTTCTGCTCTCTTGGTTGACTTTCTTTGCTTTTAGGAAAGGAAAGAAATGGCTTTTGGTAACAAAGTGCAATTAGACGGTGATGAACTCAGAGATAATTCAGAAGACTGATGAGTTTCAGCTCACTGTCCAGTTGATCGGGCCACAGTTCTGCTGTTTTTCCCTCTCTCTGCTCTCAGAGTGTAATGTAATGTTCAGGCACACCAGATGGCTCGCAAACATAGAAAGTGCTGATGGATAATAAGTGGCATTTCACAGCCCCATACTTCCCCCATTGGTTGAGACCAAGCTAGAGCTTTCTTTATGAACACTGAGATGGAAATCCTGTATTTCCATATAAAATGTAGTCATTTGTAACAAGAGGAATTAAGGAATAATTGTTCTTATCTAGACTCTAATAT
>NW_015151180.1:371910-375213 GCF_000732505.1 Cyprinodon variegatus
GATGACGTCATCCACGCGCCGGACTGGAGTTGTGACAGGCAGCCCAGGTCACAGGCGGCTACGCTCTACCCCTTCTATTCATTCGGCTAGCTAATCTGAATCATTCAATTCCATTTCAAGAGCGAGATGATCTGTGGTAGTAGAACTCAATTCACATGTAACTCAAACAAAAAAGTTACCTGCAGGTCATAATTAACTATATACATATTGAGAAAAATCAAAAACTATGTTTTGTTAGCCTGCAATACCCAATACTGGTCTATGCCTCTTAAAGGGGGGAGTCACTAGGGTCATTGTTGGCCTTGCTGACCAGGCGAGATGTCTTGGTCCCCTGCATTACGATGAGGATGAAGATGATAGCGGGAAGAAATCAACTCTATTGCTATGTTGTAGGTTTTTAAGAGCTGAAACCTGATTCCAACCCTCTGTTTAAGGTTGGTTTTTATCTCTTAACATAGATGGCTTACTTCACAACCCTTTCAAACCACCTGTCTTCTTTGTCCAAAATGGGAACATTCTGGTCCTAATAAGAATGTCCTTTGTCCATAAGGTGTAGATAGATAGCTGAGTCTTGTCCTGAGGAGGTAGCCCGTCTCTGTTGGGCCATGCATGTGTGGATAGGTTGTTTGGTTTCTCAGTGGTGTCAAAAGTTCACACATTTGTTACTTGAGTAGAAGTATGGATACTGCAGTTTAAAAACACTCTGGTAAAAGTCGAAGTATCAACTTGACCTCTTTACTCAAGTAAAAGCGAAAAAGTATGTGCTTCAAAAACTACTTAAAGTATAAAAGTATAAAGTAACCTTTAAAAAAACAGCCAGATGCCACTATATGAATTGAAAGCTCAATTTTTAGACTATTTCGAAAAATTCTTTGAGATAGGGCCAAGGATGAGGGAGGAATTGTTGGTCTCCATCTCCCGATACGCTCTCTCCTGTGTCCGACCTTTCAGACATTTCAATGTCTTTTTCTGAATCCCACATTGTAGCATGGCATAGACAATTCACGTTTGCAGTTAGAACACCTGCTTGCTTCTGATGATTTCCTTTAGCTAACCGATGAGTGTTTGCGTTATATGACTCATCCAATGACACTAGTTATAAGTTACTATCATCCAAAAATTTGTCACGGAGAGGAGAGCAGGGATCTGTTTGAATCCAAGGAGGAAACGTAAAGCTTCACTGCAGTTAGGGATGTTTATTGTACCTTTTTCTGTGAAGCATTGTACAATAGGTAGACTTGCAGACATATTTAGCTTTAAACTTGTGGTCAATAGAAATATTGGCACCCTGCCTTAGTCTCTCTCTGAATCAAACAAACAGCCCCAGAGCAGATCCAGGTGATATTCATTAAACAATCATTCAGCTCCAGACACATGCCAACACCCACTTACAGCTCCACCCACACATGCCCATACATACCTCTAACACATGCACCCAACCCTTAGAGACAAGAAAAAAATGCATCCTTGCCTCTACTCTAGTTTTCACTAGATGTGGATGGCGACAATGATCTGCATTGGATGGCGCACATGACATGAAATAAATATTTATAAACATTAAACCGAAGCCAAGAGTAACGAGTAACTTTGTTTTAAAAATGTCAGGAATAGAAAGAACAGATATTTGTGTGAAAATGTAATGACTAGAGGTCAGAAGTTAAAAGTAAAATATGTAATGGAGTAAAGTATAGATACCTAAAAAGTGTACTTAAGTACAGTAACGAAGTATTTGTACTTCATTACTTGACACCTCTGGTTTCTCCAATATAAAGATCAGAGCATTCCTCACTGCATTGAACTGAATGCACCACTCCGCTCATATTTGGTCTGGAGGTTTTGTCTTTAGGATGCACTAGTCTCAATCTAAGGGTCTTTATTGGTTTAAAATGTTCTTGGATTTTTTTTGTTTAAAGAAAATCCTCTTGAGTTTCAGAGATTCCAGCAACATATGGGATGGCAATGTTTTTGCATTTAATTTTCTCACCATTATGATCTGCTGTGTGTCTTTTGGATTTCCTTTTTCCGGATTCTGTTCGTCTTGTTCCTCCCTGCTCTGTTTGCTCCTTTGGTCATTTAATAAACATATATATATATATATATAAATCAGTCTGCTTTGGATCCCAGTGACAAAAACAAAGCAAAAATAGAATTGCTGGGGGTAAAAGAAAGTAAGACACCCCCTAATTTATGAATCCTTCTTATAAAGAGTGAGATATGAATGTTTTTTGTTGCTTTTAAAGATTTGCCTTTATTTTGAAATTCTCAAGGCATACTAATGAAGACAACAGGTGATCTATTGTTATTTCTATAATTAAAAAAAAATGTTTGTTTTTAATAAAATACCTGAAGAGCTTTGAAATAAAGTAGTCACATCATATTTTTGATTTTTAAGTTGATATCAATGTAATAACTGTGTTAGACAAAGAGATATTGCTTAAAATTGGTTGCAGACTGACACCAACAGTAGGATCTCTCAACCTTGGAAGAAATGCAATAAAGGGGAAACAAACCTCATGACAGTTTTAATGGCTTCAGAGTGAAGCATAACGTTACATGAGCCATTTAATGAGGCATTTAATAAGGACAAAGACAAGTTATTGTTTATTTCCACATCAAGTCAGCAAAGTTATTTCAAGGCAGCAACAGAGAAATCAAGGTTAAACTCCAGACTTTCCATAGACTGAGGAGGAATAATCGTGGACAGCTTGACTGTGACTGAAGTTGTGTCTTTTATAATGAAAAAAGCAGGTGAGGGAATATATCATGTGCCAAATCAAGTGGCGTAGGAAGTTTAAAAGCCCATGATCTCAAGTTTTCTTAGATATAGTTTATTACTCCACATCGTTCTATTCAATTAACAAAAGCTTTTTGGAAACTAAACATAAGCAGGAGAATCATCTCTCAGCCTCATGCAGACGAGCAGCGCCTGTTAATAACTGTTGTGCTTCGCTGCTCAGGACACCTGTAGAAAGATTTTGTTCATCTTTTATATTTCCCCAATATCCTCTTAGGCTTTAGAAAGAGAACTGTGTTTCATCCTCTAAATCAGGGATAATCAATTTAAAATCAGCAGGGTCTAAATAAAGAAAATCATCAACCAGTAAAGGCCCAGCGACATTTTTAAATTATACTCTGTTACTTTAAACAGAATTTAACACTGAAATAAAATTAGGTTTTTATCCATCCATGTTTTAATTCGATTATTTTTTAATAAAGAATAACAATAATAGAAAATTTTTTCATTTTAAAATATAAATTGTTTTTGAAATAGAGAACAACAATCGTTCAGTTTGGTATATAGAC
>NW_015151180.1:375717-379470 GCF_000732505.1 Cyprinodon variegatus
CTTGCCACAGGTTTGCCTGCTGTGTCTAAAAGTAGCAGCAGCAGCAACCCAGACTGACAGCAGCTCATTGGATCATTTGGATCACGTGCAGCCTGGTGCCAGATGCTCCGGAGGGCTTTACCATATTAACAGGAGAAGTGGCGCAGGTGAAATTAGACACTGTCGTTGGACAACATGTGGTAATTTATAAATGTTTAGAATCAGGTTGGGTCCGGATTAGCCAGCAGGTGAGCATTGGAGTGCATTCCTGCAGGGGAGAGACGTTTTAATTTGGCACAAATCGAGGCTGCTGATTGGTTAGTTGCTGACAAGCCATTTGAATTCACTAACAGGCAGCATGATGTCAGTTGAATTGGATCATAAAAGACTTTGTGTTTTTGGCTATGTTAACACTTCACGCCTTGATGCACAATTCCGATTTTTTTGCGAAATCCGATAGTTGTTGTTATTCTTGCAGCTTCTGCGTTGAAAGACGCAGAATAGTGACCTTTGTCGGGTATTAATGGCGTTCAGGTCAGATGAATCCGAACTGGCCGTTCACACACAGGTCGCATTTGAAAAGATCAGATTCGTATCGGATTCAGGATCACATAGCCAAGTTGCCTGGGTCGCAGTGGAAAAAAATCGGATCTGTGTTGCTCAGACTGCCATGAAAAGATGAGATCCAGGTCGCATATGGGCCAAAAAATTGGATTTGGGTCACTTCAGGCTGCAGTGTGAACGTAGCCATTGAGAGTCTTTGAATCGTCATCCAAACAAATCAATATAAACATATAGTAAAGTTGCCTTAAGCCGTCCAGCCACATTCTCTGGTGATTTTTTTGTATGATATAATAATAATCATTTAACTTTATTGATCTCACATTGGAGAGAAATGTACCTCCGCATTTATACCTATCCCTTTGGGGAGCAGTGGGCTGCCACTGTGCAGCGCCCGAAGAGCAGTGTGGGGTTAAGTGTCTTGCTCAGGGACTCAGAGTGGCAGTCTGTGGGGTCCCAACACTTTTATTTATTTTTGCTTATAAATATGCCACAATGTGTAAGTCAAGTCATGGAGGTTTTCATTTTGATTGAACTGGATAAATATCGCTTTTATCATTTAGGATGACAGGAATTCTGACACTTTATTGTGGCTATAGCAGTTTGCTAACCTATCAATACGTTTAAAATAATCAAATGCTGTTATTTTTTCTGCTGACTGAAGATACAGAAGAAAAGTAGAATCTTTGGTGCATTGCACCGCTTCGTGCTTCATCTTCCCTCAGTGAAAATAGAACATGGTGGGTTGATGTTGTATTGAAGATATGCCAAAGGACAGACATGTCAGCTTTTATATGTGGTTAATCCATGTGTTGTTGCTCACTGACGATAATCCTGATCAGTTTCACAGCCACCATATATGCCTGTAGTGTGATCTTCTAGGTTAGAAAGCAACTAGATTTGTTGCTTTTGAAATCTGCTATAATCTGTTTACCAAAATGTTTCTCTTTAGAAAGAAAGAAACAAATATCTAATAATTGATGTTGAGCATAGAGACTTTTTGTGTAGAGATGCTTGTTTGTATCCGGAATGGTGAATAACGAGTATACAGATGTCATAACATTATTACGTATGTCCCATCGGACAAGGATAATAAAATCATGATTACAGAGGGAACAAACAAAAAAAGAAAGAAGGATGTGATGCAGCTGAATCGCTCATTATTAAAATACAGACCCGGAAACAAGCAAGTCTAATATTGTTAAATGCTCACAGCCTCAAACTCCCCGTCCTTACATCTGCTCTGCACCTGTAGCTCCATGTTCTACAAATAAGAAGAAGAAGATTAAGATCAATGCTCATTCAACAGTTTTTTCCGCTGGTGTCTGGTCCTTCCACTCAACATATCATTCCTTCTACATCTCAAATCACCTTCTTGTTTACTGAGCAGTGGATATGAATTTTAAAGTCCTAGGGAAATTATATTTAAATTTCAAACTATTCTGGCTTAAACATTTATATAAATGTAGTCTTTATCAGAGGATATTGTCCTAAAAGTTAGAAAATTTCTGTAAAAAAATATCCTTTATTTAAATCTGTGTTTTTTTCATTATCTTATGCAGGCCAGTTAGTTATACATCAGCCTGAACACCTAAATTCGGCCAATCATATATCAACGGTCATCAAATTTTTTCGGTCATAGCATCTTGATTCATGTGTCGCAGCTAATATACGCAACGGTTGAAATAAGAATAATTCCCTTTCCCATTGAGTTCCGTCCCAGTGTTCACGGGGATGGACGTCTGTGTTTTCGGCAGGCGTAGAGCTAACAGAACTGGCAGCGTTGCGAGGCAAGGGCTCAAACATGTACAGCTGGAAGCCTTCTACACCAAACCAAGCTACTGCCACCCTGGCGTCCTTTTCCACAACATCTTCGTCCCCGCTTTCCTCCTCTAAATAAAAAATGTATGACAGAGGAGACTCATCCACGACCTCCGCCACAAAACTCTCCTCCTCTTGCATGTTTCCTCTGTCCATAGCGTTCCTTGACAGTGTTGTTTCTAAGTCATCAATTTAGTGCTACTTGGTCCCAATGGAATTTCCCATTGGGAACCTGCTAGCACTAAGTTGCTAACTGGTTAGCAACTTAGTGCTACTTCGTCCCAATGGAATTTCCCATTGGGAACCTGCTAGCACTAAGTTGCTAACTGGTTAGCAAGCAGAGACACTGGCTACATCCAAACTGGCTTGCGAACCTTCCACCACAACAATCCCGCCCCCTTGATAAACGACGAATCACATTCACTTTATTCACTCGTGTAAAGTCGTGCAGCACTCGGGAGAATTCGGAAACGCAACCGTTGGAACAGCTGCTTCTCTACGACTTTAATGCCTCTTGGAAGCATCAGCAAAGGTTACATTTATAAAATACCTTTTATTTTCTGTAAAAAAGGAGCCTAATTGGCATTTGCATTCAATTATATTTTTTGTGTACCTGAAAAGTATCGAAAAATAGTCTCTTTTTGATTATCTTTAAACATCATAAAAAAATCCCTAAAACATAAAATGATATATTTATTTGCATACTTTATAATTTTATATTCAATTGAATTAAGTTTATTTATATAACCCCAATTCACATCACGACATTTCAAGGCACTTTATAGTTCACCAGATTCATCCCTCACACTAAGCATGCATGTAGCGACGGTGGAGAGGAAAAACTCATTTTTAACAGTAAAAAAACCTCCAGCAGAACCAGGCTCAGTGTGAGCGGCCATCTGCTGAGGCTGACTGGGGTTCAAGAAGACAGAAGCAGAGATACAAAAAGCATCTGTAAACCAGCTCTACAGGCGGCTGCTTCCGGGAAACACACAACCAGGCAGACGAGCTCAGAACCAGCTCCCATGTCCGTTCAGTGCTTTCTATATTCATAACGTAGTAATGGAGTTCCACAAGAAGTATGAAATAACTACCATTTCTATGCTGATGATACTAACCCCCACATTCCACATCGCCATAACATAGGCCCAACGGAGCAATCGTGTAATTATGTTAATTAATAAGGATTATTCCACATTTCCGTGAATTCTCTAAATGTCACCGTCCACATACGTGTTCACTGTCCTTAACTGTCAAAGTATGGAACAACTCCATTCTTTGATCCGTTCCAGTCTGTATGAATCCGGCCATGTCAAGCCCGGCATGTTGGGATCTGGAGGTCTGTCCACCTTTCTCCAGCAGAGGGCGCCCTAGGTCTCCTGGAGCTGAAGC
>NW_015151180.1:386055-387106 GCF_000732505.1 Cyprinodon variegatus
AGAACCTGTCTGAACCCAGAAACTCAGGAAGAGTTTCTCAGTCTGAAACCAGCCTGTCTGATCTCCAAAGAACCCTGGAAAGTCAATCTGTCAGTAACCTGCCTGCTCGCTCTCAGAAGAAACTGGAAGAGAAACTCAGATCAGAAAAACTGCAATATCAGAAATCAAGTCTCTGCCTCTACCAAGCCCTCTGCCTGCCTTCAGCCTCTGGACCCTCCTGGTTCCCCTCCTCTGCCGCTCAGCTCAAACCACTGAACAGGTATAGACCTGCACTTATTCAACCTGCGAACATACTTGGACATCAGCTAACCATTCTGTCCCTCTCTGCAGAGAAACTAGTCGTGACCAGTCTTGGACCTGTTTCGCCCCCGAATCAGTTCTTAATTAACATTGTGTATCTAAATAAACTGTTGAAACTTATCCCTCTGAGTCCGTGTGTTCTGAATGTGGGTTAGAAACCTTGGTACCAACATGACACCGCAACTGCAATTGTATCAAACAGGAAAAAGAATGTTAACCACAACCGGTTTGTCAAAGTGAAATAGGTTAACAATACATTGGTAACTACAAATTAGAAGATTGATTGTAAATATTGTGCAACGATTGCTTCTACACCACGGTTGCAGCCAGACTGGCCGAAATAAACATTCTGCACACCACAAATTAGGTGCAGGACGAGCTCAAGAAAATGAAGCAGGATTACAAAAGGCTGAAGGACATGAACAATCGTAGCGGATCGGACCCCATCAACCAGGGGCGGATTTTGGAAATTTGGGGCCCTAGGCAAAGACAGGCAGGGGGGCCTCTGAATTCAGAAGACAACACATAAAATAGACCTATTATACAGATACAGAAATTTTAATAGAATAGACAAACATTAATTGTTCTACATTTTGTCCCTCTGTTCTCGTCCCTTTTCTTGTTGTTTTCCTCTCTATTTTTTCTTTATTCCCTTTTTCTTTTCATCTTGACAGTATGCTCAGCTGACTTTTAATGGTGTCTCAAAAGGAATAAAAGATTTTTTTCCAAGCACTAAGCTCACTTAGCTGAT
>NW_015151180.1:388007-390271 GCF_000732505.1 Cyprinodon variegatus
GGACCCATTGACATTTGAAAAGAGGAGGTTTTGCACTAATTAGGCAATTTAAAATGCTGATTAATGAATGTGGTGGTAGTCTATTTTTAAAACATTTCATCCTGTTCACAAAGTCTGGGAGGACAGAGAATAAAAAATCTTCATTTTTTTGTAAAAGTTATTTCAGCTTTGGCTAGATCTGGAGGGATACTGTACAGGCTGCACCTTGTTGTTGAGCTCTGCAAGATTTAAGTGACCTCAAAAAGGTAGGCTTGTGGCATTTCCCTTTAACTAAGGATGAATATTAGAATTTCACCGACACTCTACTATTCTAATTTCTGACAGTTTAAATGTTGCCTTAGGAACAGGAGGTTCTTTCTTTCCTCTCTGTCATTGCGCCTCCGACTCCTTCTCACCACAATGACCACAGACATTTTTTCTGCACACAAGTTTGTCCTTGACTTTTAAACATCCTAAAAATAGACACGGAAACTGCACCCACATGTAGTGACCAGAAATGGAAGACCCAGAATTCAACCAGAGGCAACGGCTGGCATTTGAACAGTTTAATAAATTATATGAACTGCCACATGTCGGGAGGGATTCCCCAGAGTCAGCAACCGGAACTTCCTCTCTGAGTTCTGGGGAAAAACTTTAAGAGTTTCTGAAGAAGTCAGTTGGCGTGTGACGTCACTAGTGACTGATAACTTAAGTTAACTTCTAATCTTGTCAATAAATCAATCAGATCCTTATTTCAAATGAACATTAAAGTGGTACCTTATGCCATCTCACACTGGGGAAGATTTTTGGATTACGTTAACTGGAAAAGAAGTCTGGCTGCTTCCAAATCGATATTTGATAAATAACAAAACTAAAGAAATCTCATTTAAGATAATCAATAACATTTATTCTACCAAAGTCTTTATCCAGAAACGCTTTAAAAAAAAAACATTTATGTCACTTGCAGCTTCTGCTGTATTAATCCTGAAACACTTGTTCATCTATTCTGGAACTGTCCACTTATTCAGTCCTTCTGGTACAACATTTATTATTTAATTAATAGAAAAATAGACAAAGATTTTCTTTTATTTTGGAAGACTATACTATTCGGCATTAAGGGAAATTGCAAGGTTCAAACAAAGAGATCAGATAAGGTATATATAATTGACTTATTATTATGGCCAAGTTCTTTATACATACATGTAAATATGGTGGCACCAAACCATGCATTACTGCTTTTAAGCACGAACGTAAACAACATATTGACACCATACAATTATCAGAAAATAAGAAAGCCATCAAAACTCGAGAAGCCTTTGTCCTTTTCAATATTATTCAGAGCGCTGTTTCCCCTAGCGTTAACCTTTGTTTAATTAATGTAAGATCTTAGTTTATTTTTATTTTTTCTTGTATTTTTTCCTTATTGTTTCTTGTTTTGCACAAAACGAGGCCATTTACTTGACTGGTAAAAATGTGAATTTATACTTGTTGAAAATGTCTGTATATAATGGTTGTTGTGAATTCCTATAGTGCAATATGGTTGCTCTGTGTTGTTCTTTGCAGAAACAAATAAAGTTGTATGGGGAAAAAAAATAAATAAATAAAAAATAAAAAACTTCTGATCTTGTCAGGTGGTTTGGAGTAATCATTGGTCTATGGCAGGGGTAACCAATTAACAATCAGTGGGGTCTGAATAAATAAAATCATCAATCGGAGACGTTTTTAATTATAATCTGTTACTTTAAATAGAATTTAACACTGAAATAAAATTAGGTGTTTAAACATCAATATTATACATTGAAATTTCAAATAAAAATATATGAAAAAAAGAAAAATTTTCCATTTTAAAAACTAAAGTGTTTTTTTAAAGTAGAGAACAACAGTCTTTGAGTTTGGTATATAGACAATTTCCTGAGTCACATATTTAATAAAACACCTGAACTCAATCAATTAATAATTCTTTATTGTCAACTATAATTTACATTGCAATCGAAAAAAAAAAAACGTTCATCACAATACAACATATACATTGGGGTGGAGGGGGCAGGAGGGAGAAGGCCAGGCGTGCTGCAGAACGCTCCTAGTAGCGCATTCTTTTGGCTTGCCAGGTTCCCACTGGTTCCCTATAGCGCTGCCTTTATCTCTGTGGAAAGATAGGAGCCACACTGGGGAAGAGGGGAGAAAAAAACATATTTCACACTTTATCCTTGTCAGGATACAGCTTGAGATATCAAAAAACCTTAGCGCAAGAAAAGCACATAAAATCATGAGACAGACATTTCAGC
>NW_015151180.1:391056-391810 GCF_000732505.1 Cyprinodon variegatus
CATCAGAGTCACATTAAGTCAATCTGACATTTGAAACATTTGTTTTGTGTGTTTATGATGAATGCATTCAATATGTCTGTGAACGCTGACCACAGGCAATGCCCTTGATAAGATGGAAGGTTATCAAGTTCGAAGCACATCCACATATGTTTGCAGGTGGGGGGGGGTTCAGTCTTCTGTCCCCTTTTTGCCATAACATCCAGGGGAGATTAGATAAAGGGGGTAGGTAGAATCCTTGAGTCTTTTCTTGCTGCTCTTTCGTGGTGAATCTAATATTCCGAATTTGTTGGGCTTTTCCGCCTTGAAGACATCCATGATATTATCCCATCTCACCTTTGAGTTCTTTGAGTTCAACCACCACAGCCAGCCTGTGTTCAATCGCACCCAGCATACGGATCCCGATCTTGCTCGTTCACAGCCTTCATGAACTAGCTTTCCACCTGCCTACCTTACCATGCTTCCCCACGGCAGGCGGGAGGGCCGCCACTGTCAAGGCTACCGTCACCACAGGGGCGTAACTTTGTGATGAAAGTTGGTGGGGACACTTGTGTCAACATATTCTCATTATCAGTTCGTATGAAATCGTATGAAAAGTTATGCACAGTATTTCGTACATTTTTGATGTTTTTCCTCGAAAAAACAGATCAGTGCGCATGCGCAGCCAGACAGACGAAAAAAGCAGATCCGTGGACGGACGTAAAACTGGGAAAAACAGTGCAATAATTACTTCTTCATGTCTCTAACTACGTTGCTT
>NW_015151180.1:393698-395846 GCF_000732505.1 Cyprinodon variegatus
CTGTGCATAACTTTTCGTACGATTTCATACGAACTGATAATGAGAATATGTTGCATGGACCGACATTTACACTTTCATTAGGCTAATTTTCCAAAAATTAGCTCAAACATATTGAATGCTTTCCTATTTTTCAGAACACACGACAACAACACACTAATACTGTATTTATTTTTACAGATGTTAGAGAGATGCCTTTTAGTGCATTACAAATATAGGGCCTCAAAACATCAATGCATGAAAACAACTACTAATAAGAGCCGATTCCAATGCCAAAATGTATATATCATGCATCCCTAGAAGTACAATTTCAATTCCATCCAGAAAAAAGGGATATGCTGCATTTTAAATATAGCATAGTATATTTTTTCTTGTAAACTTTGTGGTAAACTAGGAGATTTATTTTATGGCATGCTGCATATCCCAGTAAATCTGTTTCCCCTTTAAATCTGCAGCCCTCCCTACTTCTCCATCTGCTCTGTTTAAAAAGATTAATGAACCTATTTACTAATATGATGATGCCAAAAACAACATTTCAAGATATGTAGAAGCTCTGCAGTCTGATTTTGTCTGTACAATAAAAAATCATGTTAATTTTAACCTGTAACTGGGAGTCATGGTCCTCTGAGAAGGCGAGGTATTTTAACTAGTAAAAAAGAACAAACTGTTTTCTCAAGCTTCTTGCATTATAATACTAACTTGTATAAACTTACAATCTGTTGCTGTTTTTAGCTGAAAAAGCTCCGTATGTCTAATGAACAGATTTTTTGGTGGGATCTCTAATTATTTTAACCAACCCGTCTCCTAACTTTTACTTAAACATCGAAGTAGCTGCTGGTTAATAATCACTGAGTGCTAGACATCTCCTGGCTAAACGCAATCAAGAGAATACATTCATCTTTGATTTGTATCAGACATGGTTTGCTCCAGTTTAAGGTGCTACATAGGCTTCACTTATCCAGGAGCAGGCTTGCAAGGATTTATCCAGATGTCGATCCGACTTGCTCCCGATGCTGTCAGGCTACAGCTACCCTCCACCATATGTTCTGGGCAGGCCCAAAGTTGAGACGGTTCTGGTCTTTAATTTTTGACACATTTTCTTACATTTGTGACAGAGAGATAAGCCCTGCCCCCGAAATTGCCATATATGGTGTGGCCCCTGCTGAGATGGTGATATCTGGTCCACAATCAGATGCCATTGCATTTTCATCCCTATTGGCCAGACGTCTCATTTTGCGTAACTGGAAGTCAGAGAGGCCTCCCACATATAGCCGCTGGATCGAGGATGTAATGGCTCATTTAAAAGTCGAGAAAATGAAGCACAAGATCAGGGGATCAACCTGGAGGTTCTATAAGGTCTGGCAGCCGTTTCTAAATTATTTTCACTTACAATTCCCTGTTGGAAACACTGGGACATAATTAAGTCATAGACTCTGTAACTCTACTGTAACATGTCGATATATATATATATATTTTTTTTTGAGAATGTTATTGGATTTTATTTTTAATATTGGTGTTATTTTTTGTCTGTTATTTTATATGAGCAATTCAAAATCCAATCAAAATATTTGAATAATAATAATCATCTGAGTGCTGCTGTGTGTCTCTCCTCCTCCATGTAGCTACTTTGTACGCTGTGAAATGCGACCGCAAATCAGATGCCCCAAAGCTACAGATCTGATGATTTTACACCGAGAGGCGGGACACGGGAGCAGTGTGAGAGAGGGAAAACAAACATGGACTGAAAACGCTCTGAACACAGACAGCTGCAACCAACTCAGTTACCTCCGCTGGCTCCCTGTCCCCAAGGGGTTCCCAGACCTGCCATGAGGTTGACCGCTCGGTTCAAATGCCTGGTGTGTTTCCAGTACGTGTTGCACTATAGTCGACCAAAATCCTGGACGATTTTGAAATTCCCCCCCAGACATTTTTTAGGTATGAAAAGTAGGAGATGTTCGGGAAAAAGAGGACATCTGGTCACCCTAGCCTGGATTGATATTTATTTTTGATTCTGTTCATGGTGGAGAATCCTGCTTCACAGCCAAAAATACTCTAAATGTGCAGCGTCATCTTTAAGCACCATTTCACTTTTCTTTCACCAGTTCACCGCAGTTCTTCCAGCAGTCCACACTTTCTCTGCTCTCTTTTTCT
>NW_015151180.1:396317-399464 GCF_000732505.1 Cyprinodon variegatus
GCAGGTCAGGGCTTTGGGGATCAAACTGGGTACTTGCAACCTTCTCAGAGCACAAACACACTGCTCTAACCCACTAGGCCAACACTCCCCATTGAATGTTGAATGATGAATGAATCATGACACCACAATCCATTTCAGGTTTCAAACATTGTATTACAGTAATTACATTTGTATATTCTCCTCCCAGTGTTTTGCATGTTTAGATGTTCAGCACGCGTTCTGCGTTTTCATGAGGAAAAACCTGCCAAATGAAATCCGTTTGCTACTCAATGCATTCAAAAATACAATTTTACATTTTTTCATAAATGACAAAAATTAGTAGATCAGGCCCTAAGTAAAGATTACATGAGGAAGGAAAATGAATCTAGAGCTACAAACAGACTTTTCAGAGCATGGAAGTATCTTTATCAGACAGTCAATCCCCAGTAAATGAAAATTTGGCTCAATAGGAGCTCAAAGTGTGACTGACTCTCAAAGCACACTCATCTGCTCACAGCTCACTATCAGCCTGCATAACCTTTAAAAACTCTGGAGGTGGGCACTGAGGCAGATGTGCTGTGTCCTGATTAGTTAGTTCCTGCTATGACACCAATTTCTCTTAACATCAGATGCTGTGACTCCAGAGGTTTCTGTTCCAGAAGCCTTAGCTGAGAAAGTGTCTGACATTTTATAATAGCTGTTATTACACAAGCAAATCTTTTACATTTTAATTTGACTTCAAAATCTAAAAAGAAGCTTTATATATATATATATATATATATATATATATATATATATATATATATATATATATTTTATATATATTTGGCAGACATGACACTAATAACTTACCCTAATAACTAATAATAACATCAAACAATCAAAATCTAGATAAGTAATTTTTTCTTAAAATAAGTGCAGTTGTTCTTGGATTGAGGAGGTAAAAGAGACATTTTACACTTAAAAAAAGAAAACATAATTGCATTTTCTTATTTCAATTTCATATTATCTAAATATCTTATTTTAAGAGTAAAAAACATTAATTCCATTGGCAAACTATCTCATTACCTACTGAAATTAAAGGTAAATACACTTAATTTAAGAAAATTTAACTTAGATCGTTTTTCCAGTTTGCAACACTACTTTATTCAAATATTAAAATCTAAATACCTTGCTTTTTTGGAATGTTTTTACATCTAAAATAAATGTTTGTTAAATTGTCTATTATGACAGCTAACCGTTGATCCATTCAAAATCACTCAGGGAGAAGTTTTTAGGCTGCAAGACGAAACCTGGAATAAAGGACACAGAATAAAATGTTCTTTTCTCGGACGTCATCCTAAGTATTGAAGCTTATGGAGAGAAGATTAATGATCTACTTCATAATGATCTTAATTTAGGATCTGATACCAACACCAAAGGACTGAAGGACGACAATTGACCTCGTCTGTTTCCCTAAGATGGTAAAGTTCAACTCCATCTTTGTCAGCGTACTCATCGCTCACAACCTCGCTCCCTCTTGTATGTTCCGGTTTATCTGTCCCTCTTCCTCCCTGGCCTCACATTGTCGCAGTCCCTCGTCTTCCTCTGCCCGTTTGACGTTTCTCATGTATAAATGAAAAGATATGGCCCTTCCACTTCATTTCCACCTCTTGCCGCCAGTGCGTCGGGAGATGTGGGTCACACAGGGGGCAAACTTCATTTCCGTAAATGAGGACAGAAAAAGAAATCCATCCACGGCGGTTATTTAACAGCACCCTACCGCTGTCTCACCCCAAACACGCACACACTCTGCAGAGCATGCAGAGACCTGTTTGTGGAGCTAATTAGCATCGACTTGCTCCGTGTGCGGGTATGTGTGCGTGTGAGCCCACACACTTGTATGGATGTGCTTCCCTGTGCAGCAGCTGGGCTGCAATCAGTGGCCCACTTTTGGCTGAATAAGGTAGAATACTGTAGGCCGGATGAAGATGCAGGGGTCACAAAGGGCGGGTATAGATAGAAGTGAGAAAACGAGAGGGTGGGACAGCAGGAGGAGGGGGAGGAGGGAGGCAGCCATGCAGGAGTCGTTAGCAAATCAAGCGCTGGTGTCTCTGGTGGATTCAATGTGTGTGTTTGTAGCTGTGTTTTTTTCCTCCGAGGGTGTCATTACCGGTTGTCCCTCTCTCAGGGGAGCACGTGTTTACACAGCATGGCCTCTGAGCCATCACTGTGGGTGTCACGCATCCGTAATCACTATGGCAACCGATAAATGTACTGTTTGCTTTCACCTTAAATGGTTAGGAGCTGTTTTTTAACGCTGCAGTATTTAAGATTTCTGGTATATTTTTTTTAAATTTCCATTTTTTCTAAGCTTTATTTGACACTTCAGATGTTTTACTTCTTACTTTGACTGGGAGTTCCTGGTTGGTATCTACATGAATTACAGAAGAGGGAAATGTTGTGTTTGTGCAGTGCCTGGAAAGGTCAAAGCTGCTGATGGGACAATAAATCAAGAATCTCAAATGTTTCACTATCAATTTTGGTCTTTTTCATCTATTAAACAATTTTTTTTGGAGCAATGTCATCCTCTTAGTGACTACCTCTCTATTTCTGTTAACAAAGGCCGTTTGGACCATGCATTCAAGGACATGCCCCTGTAGTCAAATAATTCGTCACACATCTGAAGCACTCAAAGAGTTTTCCCTCAGTTCCTGAGAGGCTAAAATACATTAAAATACATCTCTCTCACTCTATATATCATATAGCCAATATTTTTTGTGACATTACAATGTTACAAGTACAGCACAACTACATTTATCCCCAAGGGGATGGGTTAACAGTGGGCTGCCTTTTGCAGCACCCGGGAAGCAGTGTGGGGTTAAAGGTCTCGCTCAGAGACCCAGAGTGGCAGTCTGTGGAAGTGGGTTTTAAACTCACAACCTCAGGATTCCAAGCTCTCTGCCCGAGGTCACACATTAGCGGACCAGGGTCCGGATCCGGACCCAGCCTGATTTAAAACATTTATAAGTTACCTCATGTTGTTCGTCAACTGTGTCTAATTTCACTTGCGCAGCTTCTCCTGTTAATACGGTAAAGTCATGCGGAGCGTGCTAACCTGACTCCGCCAGATGGATTTGCTCCGCATATCCATCTGGAAACCTGCCGTTGAAGTAATTTTGGGAAGGG
>NW_015151180.1:400414-404277 GCF_000732505.1 Cyprinodon variegatus
ATGAGAAAAAGTGAAAAATGTTGTAAACTCCCCAGGTCTCCCTGCACACAAATGAAAACATTAAACAAATCAGCTGTGAAGCCGATGACAATGGCCTCTTCGTTAAAATAAAACAATCGCGTAGGAGAGAAACAGGAAGTGATGGAGGGAAATCACAGACGCTATTTATTACGTTATTTAAATGTTTCTTTAGTTGCTTCAATGCCTCTGATGTGATGAGGTCTTTGTAGTGATATGGCACGGTTGGGCTTCCGTAGACGGTAGCAAGCTGATGTATGTACGCTGAACATCCTGTTATTGTTAAGTGCACATTGGCTAATGAAGCTGAGTTCGACAAGCTGCACAAGTGGTTCTCGGGTAGTTCTCCAAACTTGTTCTCTTGGCAATGTTCTCAATTTTAGAACCTTTTGTGCTTCTTTAAAATTCCCAGCACATAAAGATCAATGCAAATAGTTTTGAGATGCTCTGATAATGTTCTACTTATTTGGACAGAATTTTGACTTTTTTTTTTTTTATTTGAGGTCAATTCCTTTTTTCATTCTGCTTTTGTTTTTAAATTATGCACAAAAAGGTTCTTTATTATTTAGCGTTTTTATAAGTATTGTGTGTTTTTGCTTTGTTTCCTGTTGCTGGGATCTTGTTAAAAGTCCAATATTGGACTTAAAATACATAATGTAGCAGGATTATTAGTGAAAAGCTTTGAGCTGGTTAATATAAAATGTTTTAAATTTGAAACCAAAAGTTTAAATTAGTTGATTATTGCAATTGTATGCGCTCTATTGTTTTTGAAGGTAATTTAAACATATTGTGATATCAGTATATCAAATAGAAATCTTACATTTATTCATATTAATTGATTAATCTATTCATATGTTTCTTATTTAGTTATCTTACCCCATATTTAAGTCACATCTTTACATCTCACCACTAAAAACTCTGCAGAGGTACAACTTTTACCAACCTTTAAAAAAACAAAGATGCTCCAACAGGCAAAGATCCCAGATCAAGATAAGTTTAATTTCCCAACATAATCCACTAGAGGTTTGGAGTAAATAGTCTATTCTCCCACTCTGTAGTAATTTTTAGTGCAATCTCTAAAGCTACGTTCTCTATTTCTCTCCTCTCTTTTTCTCATAGCAGCTTCATCCGGTCTGTTCCTGTTTGGCTGTGACTCCTGGAGAGAAATATCAGCTGTACTGCTGCCATCAATGCCTTACTGTATAGATGATTGAGCTTGGCCTATTTTTCAGTGTAGTCCTGTTTCTCTGGCTGTGACTATCTGGATGTGCTCTCTTCATCCTCTGACATTGGAGTTGGCTCAGAGCTTGTACGCCTGGCTGTGTGTTTCTTGGACGGGGCCGCCTTTTACAGATGCTTTTTGTTTCTCTGCTTCCGTCTCCTTGAACCCCAGTTGGCCTCGGCAGATGGCCGCTCACACTGAGACTGGTTCTGCTGGAGGTTTCTTCCTGTTAAAAGGGAGTTTTTCCTCTCCACTGTCTCTTAGGGATTGCATTTGAGTCAATGAGTCGATGCAATCAACTGTATTTCCTTAGATGACACTGACACTCTCTGGAGGGAGAAACACAGGTAAGGGACCCCGATCATCTGATAATCCGTGTGAGTCACTTACCTGGTTTAACAGTTCAGTCCATCCGCTAGACCGAGGCAGGATCCAGCCGATAACTGTGATACCTCAACCTTGATGGCATGTTTTCTCATGGAAGTGCTTCAGAAGAAAACCTGACAGAGGACTATTTCTCAGCATAAGTACTGGATGCTTGACACTAGGATGTAAGTTGGCATGAGTGAGGTGTCAACCAACACGAAGAACGCCTTGCTCGTCCAAAATTGGACACAACTTGTGTTGCTGGTTAATTTTGCCTTTAGACTGCAACGTCTTAAATTGTTGAGGGATTGTATTTCTTGAATGAAAGTTGACCCTTGAAACATTTTTAAGAGTGTTAACTCTGCATAATTTATTTTCTCTAACTTGCTGACTTCACATGATCTTGGTATGTGAGCCTTTGTTTCCAACACCATAGCACACCAAGCACTTTTTCCATATGCAGTCCACACATTGCCATGTCCATGTCCTTGAGAGCTAAGGCACTTTCTTCTTTAGGAAGCAAGCCTAGGACCTTAGGGCTGTTGAAGTTGAAGTTGCACAAATTTGTGCAATTGTGAGGGATTGCATTCAAGTCGATGAGTCGATGCAATCAATGGGTTGTCCTTAAATATAAAACTTTGAATCAATTTGACTGTATGATCTGGTGAAGTGTAATGTGTCTTGAGATGACATGTGTTGTGAATTGGCGCTATAGAAATAAACTGCATTGAAGTGAATTGGATTTAATAGTTTTTACATTTCAAAAACAGAAAATTTAATTAGATGCATTTTAGCCCCATGTCATTCATTCACCCTATATCATTAAATTAGATTTTAAAATGTTCTCACTCAAAGCTGAAGTTAATTAGAAATGAATCACTCAAACGGATAGTGAAAATACGCGTGTTTGTTTATAAAAATAATTCAGAATTTAATAATTTATCTTGAGCAAATCCTCCAAGTTGGTAAAGTAGCAAGGCCTTCTTGGCATCATCCTAATCTTTAGGTCCTTTCACCAACTGTTCAGTTAAAGTCACGATTCTGGCACCAAAACGTTACTATTACCTCCACCGAGATAAAACATGTTGGTTGAATAAAAAGATAATTTTAAACACTTATTCTCTAAGGGGTATGAATAATTTTCAGCTTCAGTAATACAGGCTGATTCTAATTAGCTAAATGTTGTGAGTGTGTTGGTGGTGAAGGCTTTGGGCGTCCCAAAGTCTCACATTAAGAACTGCATCCCCCCGGGTTTTCTATGTGATTCACTCATTGTATCAGTGACAGCAATAACTTGCTTGCATGCACACACTGAGCACTATGACATATCATGGTTATGCAGATGATAGCATGCTGTGTGGGTGTACCTGAAGAAGAATAGAAGGATTTCTCCCAGAAGACACGGACACAAAGGAAAAGTGGAGGAGGAGTGACACAGTCAGCTACTCCTCTGCCAGTTACTCCCCAACTGATAAATTATTTCAAGCTTTTTTTCCTACTTCTTCGCAACGTGGTTGTGCATCTGTTTCTCTTCACCATTTGAAATGATTTATCAAAGCTTTTATTTTCCCAAATAATATAGCATTTTTTGACCTGTTGCCAATGTGGAAAAAATTATTTTAGCAGCTTATGCAAGAGAAAATCAAGATATTTCAACCCATTGAGTGTAGAGCACCTTTCCTGGTCTTTTCTGAGGCCTTCTCTCTTGTTGAAACAAGCAGAGAAATAGTTTTGACTAGACATTTTTCCACCAAATATCGGTGATAACCTAAAAAAATCCAAATGTAACTTGTGCTGATAATAAGTGAAGGGTTTGGTGTGACCGTCTGTCATATAGGACCAGACTATAAATGTCACGACAAATAAATGTCTACAGAACAGATCCTGAGTGTCAGGAATCCAGTTTTTGTGGGTTGTTTCTGTGTTTCCTATTTTCCTCCACCAGGTGGTGCCCCGTCCTCATTGGGCCTCCCTGCACACCTGCAGCTCGTTGCCTCATTACCTGTGGAGTGTTCTTAAGCTGCTGACTGTCACTACCTCAGGGCCAGTGTGTTTGCCAGTTTGGGGTACTCTAGCGATGCTTAGTTTAGCAGAGTCTAACCTGAGTTTTTGTTTAGCCAGTTTTAGGTACTCTAGCCAAGCTGAGTTTTAATCTTGTTTTTTGTTGTCTTTGCCTCTCGACAGGAAGTCATCCTGTGCTCATTTTTGGACCTTCTCTCCCTGAAAGGATCAGCTTACACTCACAGAAATGAATCAT
>NW_015151180.1:406305-408111 GCF_000732505.1 Cyprinodon variegatus
CAATGGAATTTCCCATTGGGAACCCACTAGCGCTCAGTTGCTAACTGGTTAGCAAGATGCTTCCGACAAACCAGCCACAATCAAACTTGCTTGCGAACGTTCCGCCACAACAATCCCACTGACCAAACGACCAATCACATTCACTTTATTTGATTCGGAAATGCAACGGTTGGAACAGCCGCTTCCCTACGACTTTAAGAAATTAGTGTTATTCTCTGTTTGACCAGAAGAGACAGAACATTGGTGAGGACTGTATCTCTTTTCTTTACAAGAATTAATACATTCTGCTTGAATTCTGCAAATTTTTTCAACTGTTGGCTTCACAAACAGGATTACGGTGACTGTTTTTTCCTGAAGCAGAAAAGACTGATCTACCTGGGATTATGTCCTGGCCTCAACAAAAAAAATAGACCCTTTAAGGGACTTCTGACTAAATGTTTTTCCAGAGATCAGCAGGAGATTATAAACTGATTTTATTTAGGGGGTTTTTCAGATGGTGAGAAATATAGAATCTTTATGTTAATAATCCTGGTTGATAACTTGCTGATGTGTTTAGCTTAATTTTAGATCTAATGACACCTATGATTAACTTAAAGGGATAGTGTGTAAGAAATGTGTCTTTTTATTTATAATAATAATAATAATAATTGAATTTTATTGATCTGACATTGGAGAAATATAATCTCTGCATTTATCCCACCCCCTTGGGGACCATCGTGCAGCACCAAGGGAGCAATCAGGGGTTAAGGGTCTTACTCAGGGACTCAGAGTGCAGGCTGTGGAATCGAACTGGGTACTCACAACCATCCCAGAGCACAAGTGCACTGCTCTAACCACTAGGCCATCACTCCCCTATTAACAAAAATCAAGTACTACTTTAATAAAAACACATTCTGTTAAGATTTAATAATATTACATTTTTAATAAAAGCGTTATCGTAGCTTAGAATTTGTATTTTAGAAAGAAATAGGGGTGGTGCACCCAGAGGGAGAAGCCATGTTGCATCGCCATGTTTGATCGGAGTAGCCAAATGGGGAAAAGAATTGTTCTCCTTACGTATTTACCGGTATCTAAAAAAATATATGGCATTATATGGCAGTCTTCTGTACAGTGATTCAGGACACATTAAAAAAATGTTCATTAAATTTTTTTCTCTCAGACATTGGAGAGGTGCATTTAAATGTTATAGAGCTAAACATGTTAAATTGGTGACCTGTTATGTTATTATTGTCTTGTTGCTGCATTTATTTTGTCAGGGAAAACTAATCCTGAGTCAGTTAAAATCAGGAAATTCTGAAATGATGTCAGACTGTGGAAACCCTGCATAAAATAACTATGTATAATGATTCTCTAGAAAAGTCACATTATATCAATAGTATTATCTTGTATAAACATACCGTAACTCTAAAATAAGTTATTCTTTTGTAACATTGACTTCTGCCTTGTGATTTATCTTAAGTTTTTAACCTGTCAAGTTTTTTTTAGATTTTTAACATTACTATTTACATTTTTCCAAGCACACAACAGTTTAAAGCAAAGTTTAGTTAGAAAAGAATGTGCAGGAAGGATTGAAAAGCATGTTAACACGGTAATGTAGGCTTGAGTTCATTATCTGATGCATGACTATTAGTAATACTATTTAATACTATTTAGTATATATATTCAAATGTCAAATCATTCAGAAATGTGGTTGAAATACGGTTGGAATGGTCGCTTCCCTACATCTTTAAAACTAGGGGGAAACAAAATGTAGATCATTCTACCTTCTACTTTCTGGTGTAATGGAGGACCATCCATACTCTTTGT
>NW_015151180.1:410001-412076 GCF_000732505.1 Cyprinodon variegatus
AACATCAACATTTCATCCAGGAGGTCACAAAACGATTCAGGATAACATCTAACAGCACAGCCAGGGGTGTTAAAAGTATTCATGTTTCTTACTCACGTAGAAGTATTCATCCTACTGTTTAAAAACACTTTGTATAATACCAATAGGCCTTGACAAGAATGAGGTTAAATGAGACATTACTAACGAGTTTAGTTTTAAAATGTAAGGATTATAAAGTAGATAAAATTGCAAATAATTTAAGGAGAAGCAAAAAGTTGTTTAAAAATTAATTGCTCCAGTAAAATATAGATAACAGAAATTTCAACTTAAATAAGGTAATAAAGTATTTGTACTTTGTTACTTGACACCTCTGAGAACAGCAGGCCTCTTTTCCCTTAGTTAATACCAGAGGTATCAAGTAACAAAGTACAAATACTTTGTTACTGTACTTAAGTTTACCTCATTACTTATTTTTCTTCCTACTTCTGACTTCTACTCATTACATTTTCACACAAGTATCTGTACTTTCTGTTCCTTACATTTTTAAAACAAACTTTACTCGTTACTCTTGGCTACGGTTTAATGTTTATAAATATACATTTCCCGTCATGTGCTCCATCCAATGCAGATCATTGGCTCCATCCACATCTAGTGAAAACTAGTATGATTGGATGAGTCATATAACACAAACACTCATTGGTTAGCTAAAGGAAATCATCAGAAGCAAGCAGGTGTTCTTCAAACTGCAAACGTGAATTGTCTATGCCATGCTACAATGTAGGATTCGGAAAAAGATGTTGAAATGTCTGAAAGGTCGGACACAGGCGATAGCGTATCGGTAGATGGAGACCAATCAGACCTCCCTCATCCTCGGCCCTATCTCAAAGAATTCTTCGAAATAGTCGAAAAATTGAGCTTTCAATTAATATAGTGGCATCTGGCTGTTTTTTTTTTTTTAACTTAACTTTAACTTTGTACTTTTATACTTTAAGTAGTTTTTGGAGCACATACTTTTTCACTTTTACCAGAGTGTTTTTAAACTGCAGTATCTATACTTCTACTTAAGTAACAAATGTGTGTGCTTTTGACACCACTGGTTAATATCAATGATTGAGAACTGGTGGATAAATAGTGCTTCTTTTTCATCTGTAAATCGTCCCTCCAGGTCAGATCAGTTCAATTAAGATTCATTTATTTTCCATTAAAATGGAGAAGTATCTCAGTGGGGCCATGATCTTTATTGGCAAGGAGGTCGTACAGTCCAATGTGTTATAGTTTACAGATTAACCACAACAAGCTGCTCCGTTTATGGCTGCTGTCAGACTGAGTGAAAGCGGAGTACCAAAGAAGGCTGTGGGCAGCGAGATGAAGCAAACTGGATATGAACAGCAGAGAGAGAGAGAAGCCCTGCAGAATTAAATGGAAGAATACGAGCCACGGCACATGTAAAGTTAGAATAACACTACCACTGCTGGATTGCTATAATAGAGCTTATATACTACAGGCCTAACATAAAATTATTAAATTCCTGGATATCCATCCATTCTTTTTCTGTCATGCTTATCCCAAGCGGGTCGTGAGGGTCGCTGGTGCCTATCTCCAGCTGTCTACAGGTGAGAGGCGAGTTCCACCCTGGATAGGTCGCCAGTCCATCGCAGAGACAAACAGGACAAACAACCATTCACGCACACACTCACACCTAAGGGGACTTTTAGAGAAGCCAATTAACCTAACAGTCATGTTTTTGGACTGTGGGAGGAAGCAGGAGTACCTGGAAAGAACCCACACATGCTCAGGGATATTAAGGGTTATTAAAAATAGCTGTGACTAGTAGGGGTGGAACGATTCACAAAATCCACGGTTCGGTTCGATTCATGGTTTCTGGTCACGGTTTTCGGTTCGATTCGATACATGTTGATTGTTACACGGAAATCCCATAAAAATTTATGAAATTAATGAAAAAATCCCCCCCAAAATAATGAATTGTAATTATTTTAAATGATCCGCGGAAACCCTGGATCATTTCCGTTTGTTTTGCTGCTTTGAATTTAATCATCTGGCGCATGCTCTCTAACCTGACAACAGCCAGATGCATG
>NW_015151180.1:414622-418898 GCF_000732505.1 Cyprinodon variegatus
ATCCAGGTCGCATATGGGCCAAAAAAATCGGATTTGGGTCACTTCAGGCTGCTGTGTGAACGTAGCCTTAATGCTGGTACCTTGTTGTTATTTGCTTCCTGTTATTTGCTAGCTGAGTTTTCCCTGATTTTTGGTTCTTTGTATTTTGTATTTTTGGATGTCTGCCTCAGTTTTCATTAAACCTACAAGAACTCATCTCTGCATTTGGGTCCTCAAACAACCAACATTCCCTCTAATCTAAACACACAAGCCCCCTGAGTACATGGAGGAGAACTGTGAACAACATCAGATGTATTTTTTATTACTGATTTTTATTATAATAATGATACATTGGTTTACTTTTAATTTCAGTGATTTGGCCCACTTACAGTGGAAAAATAAATATAAAACTTGCAGATCTAACCTTTTGGTCACGTTAAATCATTCACATTTTGCACAATGAAATGTGTGCTGAAGCTTGTAATACAGTGGAAACTCTATTCTAACTCTTTGTCTGTACATTTATGAATTACTCAGTGTTTTAGAGTTTCTACTAGCATAAATTATATAACAGTAAAAGCATTTCATGATTAATATTCATTAATTAAAAAAATAACTTTAAAATGTCAGAATATGAATAAATGTGACTTAATTTTTTATCTATTTTTAATGTTATTTCTTCTCTTTTTTTCAATGGTTATCCAAATATGCCGCTTCAAGACTGTTTGATCTGATTCATTGAACTAAATGTACTTTCCCAATCAGCACAGGATGGTTGAAAAGATTGAAACATAATGCACAACCAGAAGCTGTGAGATCTCTTCATCTATAGTAAGTGCTGCAGCCACCATATCTGAAAATTTATTTCTGGAATTCATTGACCCTGTTTACATTTTTGTGTCATCATGTACTTCGATTTAGCGAAAAAGAAGAAAGGAAAAAAAGTAACAGAGCATAGCGCTGGGTGGTGAACAGGTGCATCTTCAGCTGTGTGCACAGCAGGGCTGTTAGAAACCGTTGAGTTTCATGGTTCCAGAAGCCCATACTGGAAAATAATTTGGCCAGCCACATATTCTTCTTCCTGTTGAATTATTTATTTATGCACCTATAGTGATCTGTGATGTGCTGAATAACATAATAAAGACTTTTTCTGAACTATTTTCAAAAGGACACTCACAGTTTATTAAACATATTGAAGAGAATCCAAATACGGAGTCTAAGGCTCAAGGTGGTTTCTTGCAGATTTAATAAGAAAAGGTGGCAACTAAAGAAAAAAATCCAAAAACAAAATACAGAAAAACAAAATCCATCATGCATGAGAGGACGAGGAACCAGCAAACAGTGACTGAACAGGAGGTGTATATATAACAAAGACCAGGCTAATCAGCTAATTGGGAGCAGGTGTGGACAGAGGAACCTAGAAGGGAGCTAGGAGAAGGAGACTGACACTAGAGGGCACCAGAGGGCAAAGAAGAATATATAAGAGCTCAAATACAATCAAAAACAACTAGAACAACACAAAATTAAAAATAAAACCAATGAAAACTCGAAAAGAAAACTTAAACAGATCCACAACCATGACAATAACCAAATAAAACTCTTAAATGTTTTAGTTTTTTATTATAAAACTTATTTGATAGTAATATTTGAATCATATTTGAGCAGCTTATTTTCAGTAAAGCCGGCTGGCACATCCAGCAGGCAGCAGGCTGAGGTCAGATGCTATAAGACCCATATGAGCCAAAGAAATAGAAATAAGAGGAATGTATTTTCTACTCATTTGTTTTTTAATACATTGAATTGAATACAGTAAGCAAAAATAACAGTTCTCCATTTCTCCATAATGTAACTCAGTTTTAAGTTGAAAAAAACCAGATGTTTCTTGTGTCTTCGGTGCTGGTTGTAAGTTGAAAAATGAATGATTCATGGGTTCAAAATGATACAAAACAGTTTATGCTGGATTTTATTTTTGTGCTGCATGGATTTTGTTGAGCACAGGGAATGTGTGCAGTTTAGAGGGAACACTGAACGGAACCAGTGGAAAACAAGCTTAATTTTCAGTGGAAGAGTTTAAAGAGTTAACCCTGCTGACTGAAGAGCACACAGACCAATCTCATTTGCAAAACAAAGTTGCGATGATCCTCACTAAACTGGGGAAGAACGTTCAGTGAAATGATCAGTGGTGGTTCTACACCAAATTTACAACGGGGGCCATGATGGGGGCAGCAATTATTACATGAGGGTACAGAAAAATAATAAAGCAAGTAAACATAGGAGAGTAGCTTTATCTTTAATTCATCAAATGAGCCAGAGAGCCACTTGTGAATCTGAAGCTGCAGGTTGCAGACCCCTGATCTAGCAGAAAACTTTGATCATATGTTGTTGGTGAAGTTAAGTCAGCCTTGTTTCCCCAAAAAGAACTATAATAGAAGACCAGATAGTTAAAGAGTAGGCATTAAACATCCAAGCTGACTGTCTGCACAAATGATCAGCAGCAAAGGAGGAAAGTAGGGCATCACCAAAACGCAACGATGCTTCCTCCAAGAAGATTCTCCAAGTGTCTCCAAACCAATATGAGCCTCTATACTTATATGTAACAATGCAATCAGACCAGAATGACCTGTAATATATCTGTTATATAAAGCAGCAGCCATTCAAAATGCCAACTGAATGGCAGCCAACTTCCAGCAACTGGAGTGACCCCCACACTTCTCCTGGCCGTGCATATTCTTTACTCTGACTCCACCCTTTCACTGATTACAGGGTCTGACCAGGAGATGATGCTTCTTTTTAGATCCTAATGTCCACAAATCATGACAGAATATTTTAGTACAAAGATTGATGTTTAAAAAAGGAATAGGGGACCAGCCAAGGGCCCATCGAGGAAAGTGGGGAAATTATGGCAGCACATAGGCATACCCTTATTCTGGGATTTGGAGTTTGATTATTCTTAGACAGAACAGCATCTATAAGCGACTCTACAGGTTGTTGCATCATGGCTCTGAGCAAGAATGAACTTCATGGCCAGTTGTTACAACAACAACCAAGTGGAAATACAGAAAGGTTTACATTTTAATCTTGACTAAAGACGAAACATCAGAAATGAAATGGGTGGCAGGAGGACCGTGGAGAAATCAGGCAACATGTGACGAATCGAGCAGAGACTCACTAAAAAATGTATGGTGGGAGATTTAACTGGTGTTCACAGAAGGTACAGTGTGTTAGGTATGGTGTGAACATGTGCATCAATATCTAATCTACTAAATGGAGGTTGAACCAAATCAGCAAATAGACTCGTTCATTGGGTTAAATCTGATTTTGGAGGATTCACACTGCAGCCATTCTGCAAAGCTTTTTAAAAAATCAGTCTACAGACCATATATGTATAGATATATGACTAACTAGATCTATTTCCTGCCTCTCTGCAGGAAAAGTTGCATAAGTTTCATGAGTCCACCCACTCGCCTGTCCACCCATCCCACTCTGAGAGAATCTCACTGGTCTCTTCTTTCCAAAAGCTTCAACATAAACAAGCGCAGTGCTGACACAGACAAACATCCACAGACAGGCAGAGTTTCATCACGGAAAAAAACACATCTTCATTTTCCACAGGCTCTATCACCACTCCATGCTCTCTGTGTATGGTGTAACTCTGCCCCCTGCTGACAGAATTAGAAAACAACATTTACTTTGTCCTTTATTTTTTAACATAAATAGCAAAAAGCAGCTGGTTTAATGTTTGTTTTCTGCTGATACTTTATTGATAGGTGAATCAACCACTCCATTTCAAGGCAGTATTTTAAGTCATCTTATGTTGGATTGTACACATCAACTTAAGAGTCATTTTAGAGGGTTTTATTTGACAAAGTCAGGAAAATATCCAAGAGGCCCATGGTAATTTTTAGAGGTAACCACAGCTCAGGAAGAAGATTCTGATAACAGGAAAAATATTAGTTATTCAACCCAAAAATATGGAAAGAAAAAAAAGGATGTTAAAAAATAAAAACTGTAATGAATCATCTTATGCAATTTGTAACAAAAAAAATTTAGATTTTTTTTTAAAGGTGCTCTGGTCAGGACAGACTATTTAATTCAATTTAGTTTATTTCTATAGTGCTAATTCACAACACATGTCATCTCAAGGCACTTTACAGTTCACCAGATCATACAGTCAAGTTTTTTTATCTAAGGAAAACCAGCTGATTGCATTGACTCATTGACTAAAAGGCAATCCCTCACACTAAGCATGCTTGTATCGAAAGTGGAGAGGAAAAACTCCCTTTTAACAGGAAGAAAC
>NW_015151180.1:420704-424429 GCF_000732505.1 Cyprinodon variegatus
TTGTCTTTGCCTCTTGGCAGGAAGTCATCCTGCAAACTGGATGCTTTGGACCTTCTCTCCCTGGAAGGATAATCTGAGCTTCAAACTTAGCTGAGGATTCGAGCTTGTGGTTTAGATCTACTTTTCCCCCAAGGATTGCTTGGGCGTCTCTCTGAGCAGGGGATTTATCTCCACAAGTACCGTTCAAGGACCGCAGGAAAATTAAGTGACAGCCAGCTCCCCCGTTCAAGGAAAAACCACAATCTGGGTAAACCCTGTTCGCCCTCCAACGAGCAAGTCATTCACTGGAACAACTCACACCGACTGGATTCAATAAGAGACACCTTTTCCTGGAAACGCGAGCCCGCAGCATTAATTCCATTCTTAAAATCTAAGACACAAATTTCCCACTGAGCCTGAACTAACCGCAGTATCTTCCCCTTCATTTTTCAGTCCCGGTTCGACAGTGTTCTGAGCAGCGCTGGACTCTTATCACCAACTCTCAATAAAACCTGTTAAACTTTTCCCTAGTCTCTCTGTTTGGTCTTCTGCATGTGCGTCAGAGCTCTAGATAAAATCATGACAGGGACCTCACAAATGCACTTCTGGAAGAACAATCAAAAATTCCCCGAAGCACACTCTTAAACCTTGTGGACAGCCTTCCCAGAAGAGTTGAAGTTGTAATGGGTGGACTGACATCATATTGGACTACTATGGATTAGGATTGGGATGCCACTTAAGCTTATGTATGTGAGGAAAGGCAGGTGGGTGAATACTTTTGGTTATATAGTGTGTGAACAGGAAGGAGGAGCAACGATCTGAGATATTCAGATTGAGCTCCTGTCTCTGGTATCCTTGTCATCAGCTGCAGGGTGGGCAGTGTGTCCAGGTATCAACCATCCAGGTTGTGTAGCACAAGTGAACCATGAAGAGTGTTCCAAAGTTCACCAGCAGAGGAACGCAGTGGATCACCAACTGGAAATGCTGCTCAGTGGGAAACTTCCTGTTGGAAGAACTGCTCCCCCCTCCCCTACCCGCGAAAATCTGTGGATGTGCCCAGAGCTGTTGTGCCAGTTGATAAACTTCCATCTCATTAAATGGCTCATGGACAAATTGAAGGCACTCATCAAACAAACACAACTAATTTCTCAAATGTCAGATTAACTTCATGTGGCTCCAGTCTCCGATGTGACCCTCTACTGAAATGTTTGTCTCGTGTTTTATGTGTTTTTCTTGTGCTGAGTTTTTCTTTTTTCTTTTTGACATCTCAAACTGTATCCTGTCAAGGATAAAGTGTGAAATATGCTTTTTTTCCCGTCTCCCCAATGTGGCTCCTATCGTTCCACAAAATAAAGGCAGAGCTATAGGGAACCGCCTCACGGTGGGGCCCACGGCAGCACCACTGTGGCGGCACGGATGGCCTCAGTAAACCATTCCCCATCTCAGCAACTGGCCCAACCCCACCCCACACCCAACCCAAAGTGTGCGATGAATGGTTTTCTACTGAAACAGAAATCTCGATTACAATGTAAATCGTAGTTGACAATAAAGAAATTGATTTATTGATTGATTAAAGGCATAACAGAACAACCACATGAGGAGAACAGGGAGAAACAACTAGTACAGAGAGTACAGCTGGTAAGCATTAAAATAGATGTATTTCAACACTTGCCCTGTTTTTGTAGAATATATCCAAAGACACACACCACAAAAGAGCACAGCTGAAGAATTAAAAAGCCAAAATTTCACTTCAAAATTGGCTTCCAAAACTTTCACAGATTTTCCTATTTTCATTTTTAGTAAAAAAAAAAAAAAACTCAGCTGAAAAGACCGTGCTAAGAAGAGGGGGGAAAAGTTGTGATTTCTATTAGGATTTCTTTTTTTTAATTAAATTTTGAGTTGTTTTCCCTAAACAGCGATCAGCTAGCACAGCCAAGTCTAATTGTTCATACTGAGAAACACAAATATATAGGTTTATGAACTATTGTCACTTACAAAAAAAAAAAGAATCTAAATGTCCCATTTCACCACTACAAGTTTTTTTTTTTGGTTTTTTATTTCCTCAACTAATACAAAGAAATCTATTTCTTGAGTATTTCCAGATATAAATCAGCAGGTTTGGATCATGAGTCTCAGTGAGCAGTCAAACTTAATGGCTGAACTGAAAATGAGTTTGAATCTAAATCTGCCAGGGGTACAAATAATTTTAGGCTTAACTGTATGATAGAAATAGTTTAAAGAAATATCACCACAGATCTGTATCCAAAAACGAGGCAATGAAAACTAGGGCAGCTCAGTCATACACAGAAAGGCCTCCAGGCTCCTAAGTTTTAGTTACTGCAGAAAGAGATTTTACAGTCGGTGAGTCGACCTGGATAGGAGGTTCTTCCAAAGTAAAAAAAAAAAAAACTATTGTTTAATCATTCCTCAGAATAATTATGAATTTAATTTAGTTACCTTTTTCCCTTAGAAATGTTTAATCTTTAGAAGGGTAGAGATAAGGAAGGAAGATTTCAGTGTTACTCCAAACGCCATCATTGGTAATAATGAGTTTAAACAGGAAGTGTCTTGAAAAATAGATCTGATTTCTCTCCAGAAGTAATCTGACAGATTATCTTCTGGTTCTCAACATTAGAGTGAATCCTTTCCTCTGCTTTTGGAGAACAGAGCAGTTTTCCTTCAACCTTAAAATGAAAAATCCCCAAACTGTCAGTGGCTCTAAGTTTTCTCAAGATCTTTTCAAAATTCCTCAGAATAATAAATCACATTTTTATCAGCAGGATGGCAAATGTGATTGAGGTCAACCGTATTAAAATAAATCAGATGGATACATGAAGTGGTGGTATTTTGCAGGATTGATTTAACACAAGTCTTTCCCAAAGATGATAATTCCATCATGTCAAAAACCTACAAGAAGCTCTTTAAACATCTGACAGGAGCCCAATAACTGTCTTTGGTACCTGTGACTGTAGAGAATAGTTTGAACTCAGATATTAAAGAGATGCACCAGAATAATGGGCATATAAAATGTAAATAGCTGGAGGGAGTTTCTTAATATCAAGTGTGCAACATAATCCTCTTGTAGCAGCCAGGTTTCTGTGCGACAACACAAATCAATTTGATTATCACAGATTAAGTCATTAGTTAACAGCATTTTTGAAGAAGGTGATCCTATGTTAAATAAATCACTCTTAACCATTTCAACTTTATTCTAAAATGGAGTCATTTAAATTTTTATTTGATTGTTATGATTTACTCATTTTCTAATTTATTTGATTTTGGACGGCAAGACACTGTCTGGATGGTTTAATGGTAGAGAAGCTTCAGAGAGTTTTTAAATGATAACTGTGATTGCTGTGTTGCACGCTGGGCTGTCCGGGTTTTGGAGAACTGATAGATTTGGCTAGAATCCCAAAAAAAAAGAGCTGCACTATCCACAGTGGGATGGACGCCACCCTTCTAAATCCGACCAGGTTTTCCCCAAAATTTTGCAAAAGCAAGCAAAGCCCCTCTAATTTTCAGTACACCACCTAGACAACCAGTGGTCGAATGATGACACTGGTCAAATCAGGGAGGGGGCCAAAGAAAATGACGATGTTACTGTTGATCCATTAATTATAAACTGCTTTTTTTTTCTGAGGATGAAAGAAAGCCCATATATTTAGTCACAGTAAAGGCTGAGTCTATATTTCTATCTAGCTATGTACAAGAGGAGAGAAACAGGAGTAAGCACTGAAAAACAGGTC
>NW_015151180.1:426763-429639 GCF_000732505.1 Cyprinodon variegatus
AACTAGTTCATTTTAAAATGTGTGAACTGAACTTTGAACTAGTTCACGTAGAAAGAGAACTTTCCCAACACTGCACCCTCTATATACGGATAAGATTTAAATCGCTTGCTTAGTGGAGGAAATTCGGGTTCGGTGTGAGCACACCTTTAGAAGACCGTGTCATACCTTTCATTGGGGTCAGCCATATATCCTCACAAAACTAAAAGTTTCTGGCCCCTCCTTGCTCTGACTTTCTCTCAGCAACTAGCTGAATCACTTTGAAGCTTAAACGCATTGCCAAAAAGTGGTGAATATTGTAAGTGCAGTTTAATATAATACAAGTCTGAACAATTTTGTCTTAAATTAATGAAAATAGTTCATTTAAATGTTTGCAGGCATGTTCAAAGTCGGTCCTCAAGGGCCGCTGTCCTGCTAGCTTTAGAGGTTTCTCTGCTTTAGCAACAACTGATTCTGATGATTGCAGTTCAGCAAAATCTTGTTACTCAACAATCCTTTAAAATCAGCTGTGCTGGAGCAGGGAAAACTCTCTGGGCAATTCCAGTTCCTGGGGGCCGGTATCCTGCAACTTTTAGATCCATCCTTTGTCCAACACACCTGAATCAAACGGCTGAGTTACCTCCTCAGTATGCAGTCTGTTCCTCCGGAGTCGTTTTAATCACCTAATTATCTGATTCAGGTGTGTTGATCCAGAAGCACATCTAAAAGGGACAGGATACAGGCCCTCAGGAACTGGAATTGCCCACCCCTGCTCTAAAAGCTGCAGGACAGAGGCCCTCAACGACTGACTTGGGGTCAGTGAGTCAGAGATGACGAGACTAATGATTGATTTATTGAAAGGTTTTATCTGTCTGTGCAAATGTGTTTGGTTGACATTTAGGAACAGATTCCAATACCTCTGCAGTGTGGGACTCCAGGTATGCAGGGTTCCTTCTGGAGGACGCAGCTGCTGAAACTGAACATACCAATAGAGTCTATAGGGTGACCAGACATCCTCTAAAATTCCATGATAATTTTCCCATTTTTTATTTTTTATTTTATTAAACNACTGGGGTTCAAGGAGACAGAAGCAGACGTATAAAAGGCAGCTGTAAAAGGCGGCCCGGTCCAGCAAACACAAAGTCAGGCAGATGAGCTCTGAGCTCCCATGTCAGAGGATGAAGAGAGCACATCCAGCCAGTCAAAAGTCAGAGAAACAGGACTACACTGAAAAACAGGCCAATCTCGATCATCTATAAACAAAGGTGATGATGGCAGCAGAACAGCTGATATTTCTCTCCAAGTTGGGGTCACATCCAAAAAGGAACAGACCAGAAGCTTCAACGAGAAAAAGCAGAGAGAGCAGAACATTAGAGGTTGAACTAACAGATTCTGCAGAGTGGGGGAATAGAGATAGAATGAAGCAGAATGATGAAATAGGGCTTCCTATGTCCTCCAGCAGTCTAAGCCTATAGCAGCATAACTATAGAGATAGCTCAGGAACTGAACTTTTCTGCTCACATGCTAAACTGTTTGGCAGAAAATTGACATAAAAATCAATTAGAGTGAATTTTGTTCCACAAATGTAGCAAGTAGAGAACATATTTTGTCAATAGAAATAAAAGAAAACAACATTTAGTAAAGTAAAATAAAAAAAATCCAATTACATTATATTTTCAAATCTAATATTTTCAATAGTTTTTACTGATTTGATATTTAAATTTCTGTTTTTTTAGCTAAAGTTTTACTACTTGCATTAAT
This sequence comes from Cyprinodon variegatus, assembly GCF_000732505.1. Taxonomy (NCBI): domain Eukaryota; kingdom Metazoa; phylum Chordata; class Actinopteri; order Cyprinodontiformes; family Cyprinodontidae; genus Cyprinodon; species Cyprinodon variegatus. The sequence continues at coordinate 428,501 of NW_015151180.1, forward strand.
TTTAAATTGCTTTTTACAGATCGTATTCTCTTCACTTTCACCCTAGTACAAATGCTCACTCTTGATGCACACTTTGACCAATAGAAATGTTGTTGCTCATGCAGGCAAATAGAAATGCATCTATGCCCCTCGCTCCAGAGGAAAACCCACTCAAGAAGTAAAGATAACTGTCTGAAAAAATGCAATTTGAAAAGAATGTAAAACTCATTGTGAAAAATTATGGGGGAAAAAACCAACATATAAAATCTCAAAAAAATGTAAAACATAATATTTAAAAAAAAAAAAATCCATATGTAAAAAAACTGTTAAATAACATTTGGAAAAATAAATAATAAAAAAATCTACTTGATTAAAAAAATTGTACACCAAAGTTCCTCTCAAAACCTTTTTTCTAAATAAAATGTCTTTTAAAATTTAAAATCTGGAATGCTTCTAATTTCCCATTTCTGTTAACGGAGGTTGCCCTTTGCTTTCAACAGTAATGGAACAAAATTCACTACATAAATAAATTTTACAGACTAAAGCTTAGTGGTGGAATTAAGATTGTCTGCAGGGATGGCAAAGCTGGCCTGGGTGAGATTAGCTAAAAGTCTCCTAGTGGACATTTTAGAATCTGTGGCAAAAAAACAGAGACCTGATTTTCACAGACTCTGTATTTCAATAAATGTGAGCTGCTTCGCTCAAATATATCAGTCCCTATAAAGAGGGTAGAGACATACTTCCAATGACGTCTTTTCAGAAATTTAAAAGCAGAGTTGCTTTTGGCTTCAAGCTTCTGCTTTTACTTTCTCCCCACACATGCATGAGTTCTCTCCAAATACTCCTGTCAGGATTCCTGTCTGTGTGTTTGTGTTTCTGTGTTTGTCTCCCTTCCCAGGAGGCGCCTTGTTCTGGTCCGCCTCCCCACACACCTGCGAAGGGTTACCTCATTAAGGGTACGCTCTTAAGCTGCTGACTGCCACTATCTCGACGCCAGAGTGTTTACCAGTTTTGGCTACTCTAGCCAAGCTGAGTTTTGCAGAGTCAAACTGAGTTCTTGTCAACCTGAGTCTTAATCTTGTTTTTGTCTTTGCCTCTTGGCAGGAAGTCATCCTGCAAACTGGATGCTTTGGACCTTCTCTCCCTGGAAGGATAATCTG
>NW_015151181.1:0-24175 GCF_000732505.1 Cyprinodon variegatus
GAGGGGGCAGTCATGGGCGGTTCTAGACAGGGGCCAATGGGGGCCAGTGCCCCTGTAAATCATGTCCTGGCCCCTGTTATGGCCCCTGTGCTGAAGAAATAACGCTTTAAAGAAATTCTAATGATGATATGCGCTGGAACAGACATGGTTATTAATAGGTCCTTTGGATCTTTTTCAGTTTTTTCTTTTACTAATTATTTAAAAACAGTAAGGTGATAGCTTCAGTGGTATTGAGATAGGATCCCATTTTTCATCTGCTAAATGTTTTTTTTTTCTAAACAAATAAAAAAAGTACTCTGATTTTTACAGCTGAATTTATCAGTTTTTCTTGCGTTCTAATTCAGATTTTATAGAAAATGGTAATTTTAACTTAAATTAAGTAAATAAATATGTAAAATTCCTAAATTATGAATGTATATTGACCTCATAAGAAATACAATTTTTATTGAACCTAATTCAAAGAAATGTCACTTCATGCAGCTCTCTTAATATATTTAAATCCCTTGCCCTGTTTTTTTTATTTCAGGCTTTTCTGTGCCCCCATGAAAACACACTGGCCCCCTCCTGGCCTCCTGGTACATTTGGTCTAGATCCGCCACTGCGACACACACGCACATGATCTAGTTTTCAAGTAGTAAATCAGCCTTTAGTCTATCCAAGTGAGTCATTTAAATAATTTTTGTGTCCAAGTCCAATGAGTAATCAACCAGCCAGAGAGCATTTAAAAAAGAACTAACAATTATTTAAAGGGTGGGACCTTGAGATAAAAATCCACAACTGAAATATTCTCACAGCTCTTTTCTAAAATGTGAATTGGTACATCTTAATGACCTTAATTCTTAATTATTTTGGAAAAAATAAAATCACAAATCAAACAGCTTTTTATTAGATTATTTTGTCTTTAGATTACTTTTCCAGAGGCCTTATGTTTATGTCGCTCATTCATCAGAAAACACTTCATTTCAGTGTCATGGATTCCTGATATAGCTCCCTCCTGGTCTCAGCTCTGTAGTTGTGGGCAGCCACATACTGGCATAACATAAACAGCAGCTTCTTGCTCTGCTGCTAAAATGACAATGGCAACAAACAGCTTTGTAATTATTCCCATTTTCTCCACAGTCTCTTGCTTTGAAGTGGAATTTCAGTATCGCTTTGTGTAAAAACAAATAAATCCTGAAATTATTTAGTTTCTAAAATTCTCATCATGTGTGTGATTTATATTGAGCTTTTTTTTTCAGTTTGGAGAGTTGGAGCTCAGTAAAAATGAGTGGGGTTGTAAGCAGAGAGTAGATGCCAAACGGACACAGTAGAGTGTCCAGAGTGAGCGTTACTCGTTCCATTAGAGATGAACAACTCTCTGCATTTTTCCAAGTAAACTCCATTTTCCAGTGTTACCACACACATGGAAACACTTCACTTTCAGATAGTGACATGCTTCATACGTGATACCTGCCTCTGCACTGAGTCAGCAGCTTTTAGACATCTATTACACTCTTTCAGTGAACTAAATGAATATATTAGTGCACCACACTGGCTCGTCGAGGATCCCACAATCTGGTTTCAGCAATACAACTCATGCGTTGATAATTTGCCCTGAAAAATTGGCCGAGGACAAGCCTCCAATTATGGTTTTGCACCCTGTTCCCAGCGCCTCTCTTCTGATAACTCCTCTCATAACTGAGCTCTTTGAAAACCGGATGAATCCCGCACTACTAACCCCTATTATTTGACTGTTTTTCTCAGGAAGTTTTTTTTTTTTTTTTTACCCTCCCCTCTATAAAGTTTTTACTTAATGTACAACTGGCAGTTGTTTGGGGTATGATCACCAGCAGTGTTGTGCTGTGGCATGTTGACAGATATCAGCTGATGTGAAGTTTGTTTAGGGTTATGACGAGCAAACATCTCTTAACCTCAGCCTGTTATTTAATGTTCTGGGCACCGAGCCATCAAGTCTTTGTTTCCGGTCGTTGGGGAAATGTGCTTCGAGTTGTTTTTCATCCTAGTTGTTCCTTTGGCTTATAGATTGCATCATTTAGTGTTAGGCTGTAGTCATGTTTCAATGTTTGAAAGGCTAAACCTTTTGCTTTATAAAGGCTGGGGTTTTTTTTTTGTTGTTGAAATATTTTTTAAGCCTGCTAAGATCAACTATAAGCATATGCAGGATGAAATATCATCTTAGGTGCTATAAAGTAAGGATTTGTTAGGAAATGTTTGTGTATTTTTGGTGCTATTTTTCAAAATTTTCAAAAAAAAGACACTTTCTCCCTTTCTGTTGTACATGTTGCCCATTTTATGAAATCACCTTAGAGCTGCTGCAGCTTGGCAGAGGTGTATCTTCTTGTCATTCTACTTGTACCTTTCAAGCTACAGTTTGTAATTTTCACCAACATCTAATGGTTACACTGCAGGGATATGAGCCGCTCCCCCCCCCCTTCCAACAATACGGAGGCTGTCGTGGTACAAAATAGCTTCCGCAATGTCAGCATCACCTTTCTTCTGATGATGAGGTTTGTTTACATCCGAGATACCATCAGGTTTTGTGAGCTTAACCTCAATTTGTTTTAGTGAATGAGCCTCTGAAGAAAAGCTTAAAAGTGGGGAATGCTTTTAAGGGGTTTGTGAGTGGCTTTAAAAAAAGCTGTTTTAATTTTGCTCTAGAAGGACTATTTTGTCATCGTAACTCCAGCTGCCTTCTCCCTCCTGCTCTGCCCGGTTAACCTCCTCTGATCCTCAGTGGTTCTCCTTTCATGTCGCCCCACCTTCAGCCCTCTGTCCACCCAGCAGACTTATCCGATCTTCTGCCATCACCCTTTGATCCTTCGCAGTTAGCCTTTATACCTAGCCGAGGCTAGCTGAAGCCTCCCCCCCAGCCTTCAGAGCTCTGTTTGCTTCTTTGAGCTACCCCTATGCTCCTCACCTCTCCTCCTGAGCTAGTAGTAATTGAACTTTATTGATTTCACATTGGAGATTTTACCTCTGCATTTAACCCATCCCGTTGGGAGCAGTGTGGGGTTAAGGGTCTTGCTCAGAGACCCAGAGTTGGCAGTCTGTGGGAGTGGCCCTCGAACTATAAACCACAGAATTCCAAGCCCTCAATACTAGGTTGCCACTAGGTTGCCACTCCTCAGCTAGCACCGGCAAGCTGCCCTTTCTACTTGTGTAGGTCCTTAGCTGGCCTCCTCGCCTTGGTTCTGTTGCCCTCTCAGTTGGTATTCTCACTGATTTCTCACTGCTCCTTCCAGAGCTCCAGAACGCTGCCTCACCTAACCTCTGTTTTTCTGGGTGACTTGTCCCCCTGTTTTGGGCAAATCAAACATGAACCAGAAGAAAAATATATGTAGGCTCAGAGAGAAACTAACTGAAAACGCTACAACTGGTGCTTGAAATCGTCCTTCTTCATAATGACCAACTGGTTGCTGGTCTGGCTGCTATAAGTCTAGCTTAGATAGAAAATTTTAGGAACAGCATTCTATTAGTCTGTGTAGGATTTTATAAAGGCCCAATTTGTCGCTGTCACATTCAAGCCTAATGGCGATCTGTACAATCACTAGTTCATGAGCTCTTTGCTGCCAAAGTGCAAAGATATCTGTCTCCTTACATGTAATTATAAAATTGCTATTTTCTAAGGCAAAGCAAACGTAAGGATTGAGACCTTTAGATCATAGATGATAAAAATTACCATACTTACGTATAATATAGTACATTTCTGTCAGTAAATCACTAATTACTGTAGCTTTATTGATTGATGGATTGTTTGACTTTATTTATCTCACAGCGAAGAAATTTACTCATAGTTTTTTGCTTGGTTTTTTTCTTAGCAGGAACATGCTACGATACTAAAGATTCTAGCATCATGTTATCTGACAGCCCATTTGTACAAAGTACGCTAACCCAGTAACACAGAGAAAGATGCAAGCTGGGCAAGTTTACAAGGAAATGGTTTTCTTAGCTTAGCATCCAGATTTTGGTCGGTTAGCTGACCTCCAATGGTCTGAAAATTTTGAAAGCATAGCTTAAAGCAGGCTTTCTCTCAATGGAGGGAGACTTCAAGTTACAGTATGTTCAGTGAAGTTGTCAAGAGGACAAATGAAATGCATCTCAACTGTATCTTATCCCTGCTTTTTACATAGCTACAGAGCATGATGCTATGTATCATCATGAATTGATTGTTTTCTTCATCAGGGACCATTAGGTTGGTCATGGTTAAAGGGTGCTGAGGAATCTGTTTTAATCTGTAAATTTTTTAGGAGATGGGTGAGGAACATTTAGGAGTAGAAATTACCCCTAAATGTTCAGCATAGGAGGCCATCCGTTAGAGTGGCCTATTCAAGGTTCAGACCGTATTACTTTGTTTCAGATAAAATCCTCGGACAAAATTTTTATGTGATTAATGTTTGAAATTATTACAGGTAGGCTACTAGTTTCTTTTAGTGACGACAACCTCTGAATACCCAAAACACTATACAGCTTTTAGCTTCATATTTAATGTCTTTAAATCAAATGTTTGAATATGGCTGTACTTTATAATACTATTGTGTCTCAATGTGGATTCAGTGTAAGGTATGTTTAATCTTGAAATGTTTTGGCTTTAGAACTGGACACTCGAGCAGCCTTTTTTGCCCAGAAACTCTAGTTACATACTATTTGCTCTCCAAGTAAAAGTAGATATCATGGTATTTGAAGCAAAAATATACCAACTAACAAAAATAAAACAACCAAATGTTGCAGTTTATTTTTCTATGCTGGTGAATTAAAACAAAATGAGTCATTTTTGAAAGGTTTACTTATTTCTGTTAAGCTTATCAGTTTAATAAGACAAGTTGATATGTTTGCCTTTTAGAATTGAAATACATTTTAGATATTAGTATTGCCTCAAGGCCGTAAACAAACTTTTAAGTGTTAGCATAGCTTCCCAGTAGCACTTAAATGTTGCAGTGCTGCTGGATGATAGACGTTAAACAGAATGAGAGTAATTTTAAGAAGCTGATAAACATTTGACAAGGTCCTATAATGCAATCCACCCCTACAAACTCCCGTCTCACATCGCATCCAACCAATGAACATTAAGGAGGTCAGTTTGACCAGACAGAGACGTTCCTCTGGATGTTGATCTCCTCCCCCCGATGACTTAGACTGTTTACACTGTCAAAACAAATATAATCTTAGCCTGGAGGCAGCTTAACAGGCGTCTGTTATTGTGAGCAAATATGAGAACTGATAAAATATCCACTTTGCTTCTAACCAAAAAAAAAAAAAAATCAAGTGTCTCTTTTCATTTTGAGTTAGTTAAAAGAAAATTTACCCTCATACAAATATGTTATATTATTATTAGATGGCATGATTTTATTTCTAAACCATTAACTTTTGGACTTTTAATGAAGACACGGTGGTAAAAAGACACATTTTGATTTGTTTTTTAATTGAATTTCTGGGGATTTAAGGAATATAGTATAGTTATCTGAGGTCAAACACAGTAACAGGCAAAAAACAAGCTGATACAGGTACTAAAGGCTCCTAAATTGTTCAAAAGTTAATAAAAATATTGAACTTTTTGTTTATGATAATCTTAAGAAACTTCATCTTGATCTTAAAGCATATTTTGTTTGCCTTTAACACAACATTGCCTTTCTCTCTAAAGGTTGAAACAAATGAAAAAAATAAAACAACAAGAATATATGCAAAAATGTAAAAGATTACACTGAAGATTTGATGGAAAGTAATATGTTATAAAATTCAGCTGTGAAACCTCATTTTGTCTTTTCAGACCTTTCTGCCTCTAAAACGCACTGTTTTTCTGTCAGCTAATGTTTGCATTTCATTGAGATTCTGTGTTAACTGAATGCTGAACCCTATTACAGCGACTGCAAGTTATTCATAGCCTCTTAGGTGACTTTAAATCTGCTTACTTTTCCTAATCCTCCTGCCTTTAACCTCATACTTTGTAACAAACGGGTTTTGTGTTTGTATCATCTATTATTCTGTTTATAAAGGCTTATGTGAGGCAATTAGAAGAAAAGGAGAAGGAGCAAAGGTTGTTTTAAACAGAAGCTGAATAAGATGTTTTCATTTTTTTAATCACTGCCATCACATTGGTCTACATTTACAATTCTTCAAAGTTTGCTTGGCTTTGACTTGTTTCCAAATGCATTATTTTTTACCTGGTGAACTTTCTATTCTGTTCATATGTTATCCATTAAAATGAGTTTGTGTTCTTGTAAACAAGTTGCACAGCATCTTGTTTGCCAGTGTTTGTATAAAACTAGTTTGTTATCTGTGTCTGACTCCAACACACAAACACACGTGCTTCCAGGAAGACTCTCATCAGAAAAACAGCAAACATTTGTATTTCTTAGATCCCAACCCATAAACCAGTCACTCCTTTTTTAGAGCTCACTCAGTCAACATAAACCACACAATTTTACTGAATATACTGTACATTTAACCACTTTCTACCCTCCAGTTTTAAGTGCTTTAATCTTCAGAAAATGTCATTGACCATTGGAGGACAGACGGCTCTCCCACATCCCCAAGGACAAGCAGAAAAGACAAACTGCTCTAGAAAAGCTCAATTAAACATCAGACTTTAATGTCAGTCCCTCCACACTGTAGCTTCAGCCACACATGAATGAGAGAATAATGCTCTTTTGTGAAGGAGTTCAGTTTTATAATCTAAAGCCATTGGTTTAAGAAGGGGAAGCCCTTTAGTTAAGAAGACCCACAGATCACCCTTCATGTCTTCCTTTCTTTCTGCTTCACCTTTTCCTATGTATGTTTTCTCCTACCTCCTCTTCTTTTCAGTCTTCCCACTGGGCCCATAGGCGGGATTAATGCTAGCAGAGCTGGGACCACCACATCTACTTTGCCCTTGCTCCTAGAAGGGCAAGGTTGTGCTAATTGTGCCTTGACATGCATATGCACACAATAACACTCATGAACAGCCATGTGTGTTGCATGACCAACCGCTGGGCTCATGTGCTTGGATTACCAGAAGACTATGAAAGAAAACCTGTTTAATCCAAACATGGTGGTTGTAGGGGAGCTAAAAACGGTGGGGGTCGGGTTTTGGTGCTCCAAGGCTTTAATACCAGAGGTTGTCTCAAAAAAACCACTGATGAAAGGGGAAAAAAATGAGAACAAGGGTCCCTTGCAAACCACCTGACCTCACCTCGCTTTTCTTAGCCCCCAAAACATCCCTACCCCACCCAGGCATGGGGAACCCCCATTAGGCAGTAATAAATAGATTCTTTCTCTAACTTGTCTAATCCAGCTAAATAGCAACAAATCCTATTAGGTTTTGAAACATAAATCCTTCCTTGCCACCTTACCCCCTCCCTTGAAGCAGAAAAAAAAAGTTCCCCTCCAATCTGATCGACATTCAGACACATTTTGACTCATATCATGAAACCTTTGAGCAGAAGATGGATTGAGTTAACTTGTTGATAATATTTGTGTCCTTTTGTATAGTATGGCTCTAAAAAGGGCATTTGTTTATTTTTAGGGTATTTGACCATTTAGATATACTTCATCTATCTCCTCAATGCCACCTACACTACACACTACTAGAAAAAAAAACTCTTCCTCACCCACCGCGGACAGTCTCCCGTTTTTTCCTCCAAGCTCTGGTCCTCTCCCAGAGGCCTTGGAGCTTGATGATTCTGCACAGTATCTTTGCTGTTCCTAGAACTGCACTTTTCTGGACTGAGATGTCAGATGTATTTCCAGGGATCTACTGTGACCACTCCTCCAGTTTGGAGGTCACTCCCCCGAGTACCCCAATGACCACGGGTACCACTGATGCCTTGACCTTTCAGGTTTTTTCTCTGAGCCCCTGGTATTTCTCTAGTTTCTTGTGTTCGTTTTTCCGGAGGTTACAGTCACTTGGTATTGCCATGTCAACCACAACAGCTCTCCTTTGCTTTTTGTCCACCACCACAATGTCAGATTGGTTTGCCATTACCATTCGGTTCATCTGTTTCTGGAAGTCACACAGGATCTTGGCTCGGTCATTCTCTACCATCTGTGGGGGTGTTTCCCCCTTGGGGTTTCCAGCCCATACTCTGCATAGATGTTTCTGTACACTATTCCAGCCACTTGGTGATGGTGCTCCATGTAAGCTTTCCCTGCCAGTATCTTACACCCCGCAGTTATGTGCTGGATTGTCTCTGGGACCTCTTTGCACAGTCTGCACCTGGGGCCTTGTCTGGTGAGGTAGATCTGGACCTCAATTGCTCTAGTGCTCAGGACCTGCCCCTGTGCAGCCATGATGAATGTTTCTGTGATGTTCAGTCTGGCTTTGTCTAGCCATTTTTCCTGATATCCACCACTTAGGTTATGTTTTGGTGGTACAGTACATCCCGTGTAGGGGGCTGTCTGAGAGATTCACTGAGCACATCATCTGTTGGAGCCTTGTCCTTGATGTACTTATAGATCTCGGATGTTTCATCATAGATAGTGGCTCTCATGCTCGCTGTCCTCGGCCGGCTAGCATACAATCTCAGGGTGCTTGATTTGCGGTAGTACCCTCCATGCATGGTTAGGAGCTTTCCTGTATATATATGAATAAAATGACTGATTCTGTCTGTCTGTCCCTTTGGTGCTATAATTAATTTCAGTTTAGTTAAATAATTTTTAAGATGAAATTTGTCTTGTTTCCCATCTATGATCTATTTCCATGGCTTTAATTATGTCTATGTGTTAATACTACATCAGTGTGGTGGATAGAGGTGTCAAGTAACGAAGTACAAATACTTTGTTACTGTACTTAAGTAAACTTTTTAGGTATCTATACTTTACTCCATTACTTACGTTTTTAAAACAAACGTTACTCGTGACTCTTGGCTTAGGTTTCATTTTTATAAATATTTTTTTCTTGTCATGTGCGCCATCCAATGCAGAACATTGGTGCCTTCCACATCTAGTGAAAACTAGTCTAATTGATGAGTCATATAGTGCAAACACTCATTGGTTAGCTAAAGGAAATCATCAGAAACAAGCAGGTGTTCTTCAAACTGCAAACGCGGATTGTCTATGCCATGCTACAATGTCGGATTCGGGAAAAAGATGTCAAAATGTCTGAAAGAGTGGACACGGGTGAGAGCGTATCGGGAGATGGAGACAGAGACCAACAAGACCTCCCTCATCCTTGGCCCTATCTCAAAGAATTTTTTCAAAAAGTCGAAAAATTGAGCTTTCAATTCATATATTGGCATCTGGCTGTTTTTTTAAAGGTTACTTTATACTTTTATACTTTAGTTTTTGGAGCACATACTTTTTCACTTTTACTTGAGTAAAGACTAAAGTCAAGTTGATACTTTTGCCAGAGTGTTTTTAAACTGTTCTATCTAAACATCTACTTAAGCAACAAATGTTTGAACTTTTGACACCACTGGTGGTGGAGTATTTGCCATTGATTGGTTTGACTAAATATAAATGTATTCTGCTTCCTGGATTTGGCCTAATGGTGACCTGCGTTTTCAGTCTGTACATCAGAACTAAAGGGAACGTTAGACCAACAACTTTACCATCTGAATAAAAAAATACAAATTAAAGGGATAACCTGTGACACTGTCAGCAAGTGGCGCACTAACTTTAAAAGCAAAAACTAAACACAACATTTAAACCAGAGAATCTAATATAGAGGCATAAACTGCCAAATTATCCAGCTCTCTATCTCTCTAATTATGTCTCACTTAGACGGTTACTTAAATCCACACCCTTATCTTTCAGCTCCCACTCTACCCTGTAACATTAACCCTGAAGCCTTACATTTTACCAATGAAACCATTGTTAGACACTGATCTTTTTTATGCTGTGTAATCTCTGTGCAGTTTAAATGTGTTTCTTTTAGCTAATTAAAACAATAGTTTCTTTAAACCATAGCTATACATAGATTAAAACATAGATTTCACAGAGTCTTAGCTCCAGGTTTGTCTCCTCATTTTTGTCTTGACACAGTTTGGTGCACAGAGTTATGCCAAAATGAATTCACCAGCACTTAGTCCTTTTGTTAGAAGTGCACCTCTCTCCAGACTTTTCTGTCTCTTAGAACAAAGCTGTGATTGGCTGCTCTTTTTCTTCTTGTTATAATAACAGGATTTGGACATATTTTCTGAGCTGGCAGGGAAGTTTTATGAGATTTTCTTTGAACCGCTGCCGTTCTTTCTGAAGTTAAGACTTTTTACTTTGAATGCATGGAGCTAAAAAGCAACATATTCAACACTTATAGCAAAACCAACAATATTTCTGGTGTTTTGTATGTTTATGGTGACATGCATCAAACATGGCTTTAAGTTCTGTATTTTTCCTCAGTCCTTACAGGAAACTGTATTTTGATCAAGCTTTGTCACCCATACTGCTTCTGGTATTCTTAACTTAGTGTCCGTTTTAGGTAAATAAGTGAAATTGAATGAAAGACGGCAGACCAGGCCTTTTTTACAGAGCAGAATCAACCTGTATGAATGTTTTTCTTGGGTTATATATGAATAATGCTTGTATATCTGATGCCAGAGGATTTTTACATGGTTATCCAACACAAACAGCTGTATAATTAACAAGTGAAAAGAAAATCCAACAACTTTCCTTCTATTCAGCCCAAAGTTCTCTTGAACCACTTAACAAAACTCCACTTTAACCAATCACTGTCATAAATCTTTTATCAGTAAAGGGAGTCAACCTGGGCTGATCAACCTCTGTATAAATGTTGCTGTTCTCTGACAGTATGGGAGGTTAATTAGAGAAAATCAGAGAACAAACAGCATTAAGAGGACTGAGGAATGCCTCAGAGAGATAAGGGAGAAGCTTATAGTGTAAAACAATGATCTACAAATTCAAGAAACTCAGTTTGCCATAAAGTGAAAGGAGAGCATTGGCTAGAGAAGCTGAGATTAAAAACTTACAGTGACAACTATTGGTATACTTTATGAATCTAGCCTTGAAGACTGTCCTAAAAATAAAATAAGGTAGTGGCAGCATCACACTGAGCACTGAGGGGAAACTTTTTTCAGGAGGGACAGGTCGATGGGTCAGGGTTGATAGGGATTTGGACTGAAGTACTGTAATCCTGAAAGAAATCCCGTTAGAGGCTGACAAAGACTTTTACCAAACTCGTTTTTAGTAAGAAACTACAGCCTAAACTATTCACAATAGCCTCAATAAGTTGTTACATTTAGGCTGATTTTGCACTGTTTCTACCCTAGTCAGTTAAATTGCATGCTGCTGTCATTTTGCACATCTCCATTACCTTAAAAAATGTCCATAGATGTATATTGGTTATTTATTCTCCAGGTGCACAGTTTTTAAATTGTTAAAAACTTAGAAGTGCAGCATTTTATTCTTTATCCTTTAGCTCTTCACTATTATTTTTATTCTTATACGTTTTTCTAAGGTCCATATTTTTCTATTTTCTTTGTGTTGCTGTAAGCACCAGAATTTCCCCATTGTGGGAGAATGAAGGGATTTTCTATTCTATTCTATTCTATTCTATTCTATTCTATTTTTTTCTATTCTATTCTATTAAGGTATCAAGGTGTAAAAGTAGCCTAGTCCAGACCTAAACTAGTTAAGGATTGAGACTTGACTTGAATGTAAACAAATATTTACATCTGACTAAGCTGTAGCTATTTCAGACATATAAACAAAATTGTATACTTTTTGTTAACTGCTTGTTGGTCAGTTATCTAAATTCCAATAAATGCAAAATTGCAAAAAATAAAAAAATAAATATACAAATGTTTTATAGCAATGCATGGTTTTAATAAGTGCCTATTACTTTGTCCTGAATTCTGGGTGGAAAAGTTCCAAAGACGACTCAAAACATCATTTAAGGTTGTATTTCCATCTTCCTTGGTTATTTGAGTTCCTGTTTTTAGATTCTGTTGAGGCTTATTTTTCAGCTTTGTGCTGTTACAACTCTTACCTCACCATTGTCATTTTTTCACTTAAAGCAAACATTTCTTATCCCTCAGAGATATGATAGAAAGGAGTCTAACTTAAAGAAAAACAGAGAAAAGGCCCATCGATTGGACAGACCAAAGCACCAGTTATCAGCCTTATCTGTCTCACAGACATGCACGAACAGACACACATGGGTCCTCAGTCTTGCTGGGCCCTGAGCATTATACGTTGATGTCTGAGACTGCTTGTTTTTACCCATCTGTCTCTAAGGTTATTGCTGTGCACCATGGAAGCACAGGATATTTGACAGTCCCCTGCCAAAAGGAGGGCCTGGGGGTGTTGGGGGAACAGGGAGAGTTGCCACTGACAACTTGGAGATCTCCAAAGTGACCATCTGAAAATGAAAAAGGAGAAAACTTATTAAAACGGGGGGTCAAGGGGAAGCCATGGGGGTAAATCTGTCACACTTTTTTTGAGAAAGGGTCAGTGCTAATTTAGAGCTTTGGTAGCAATAGCATGGAGATGACTAACATTTGAGCAAATGAAAAATAGTGTCTGTGGACAGGCGCTGAGAAAGTTGGTTTAATCCTCTATATTAAAGGCACAGACGACTAGCCTGGGCAAAAGAGTGAATCATACAGTGCAGAACAATAGAAAGTATATTGAAATCATTGTGGGGGGAAATCTGAGCTTTGCAGGCTCAAGAGGAGTCCCCAGCCTGTGTCTGCGGATCAAATCGTCTGCAAAGCTAACAAATAAACACAGAGGCCGAAGGCGATGACTAAGAAGCAGAGTCAGCGGTTGTTCGCAGGGCAACACAATCGTAAAGATCCAGGAGCTGCATTGTTTAATTTTTATTTGCCTCAAATGTGTATTGGAGGCCAGTGGAGGAAGCCCTTTCTGCGTTCTTGTTTTATCACAGTTATCCTCTGAACATATGTGTGTGCATAATTTTTGTATGCAGGAAATGGGAGGGAGCAAAGACAGAGTTGTTCATCAGAAGCGCACATGTTTTTTGTTTCCTACATTTGCTCTCCTCCCCAATAATGCAGAATTGCCTAAGTCGTACATACAGCTGGAAAAAAAACAACATACATCTCTTTCACCGTTGACAAAGTAAGGAGGGGGGATAACTAGTTTTCTTTTTCTAAATTAGGCCTTCATGCTCTTTATGTTTGCTATTGTCTGAGTGCATTCACTCCTCTATAGGCTGGACAAGCCGTGCGTGGAGGCCGGAAAAAAAAGGGTGGCCCGGTGCTCTTTGATGTTTATGGTCTGCTGTCAGCGTATTGTCTCTGAAGTCTTTTTGTTGTCCCTTTGCCCTAATTAAGACCTCAGAGCGACTTGTTGACTCCACAGAAACCCTTATTTGGAGAGAAGGGTGGAAGCCATGTGTTTCCATGCATCAACCGAGTGTGTATGTGTTTAAATGTATGTCTGTTATGACTGGCACATTGCGTGAGAGATGTTCACAACAGCACAGAAACACACACGACCCATTTACACAAAGCAAAGGCTTTAACACAAGAATGAGGTTATTCATTTATAGCTGGAGATGCCTTTGAATGGAGTGGAACGGTACTCCACCTGCAAGAGAAGGAAAACCAAAATAAGCTTTAAACATTCTTATTCACTGATTTAGTTGGTTTATATAATATTCAAAATCTCTGAAAACAAATTTGTCACTAACTTTTAAAAAGCTTCCAGAGCCTTCTCTATCGCTGCTCCTTGTATATGAAATAGCCTCCCACTGTACATTAGGGAGGCTCCTTCCCTGCCAAATTTTAAAGTATTGCAGAAAAGGCAAAAAGTGGACACAAAGAACACTCTGAATAACACAGTTCTTTTCTTTTTTTTTTTTTTTTTTATACAGTGTCCTGTCTGGCAATGTGGCAATAAGAATAATTGTCTTGATGCCAAAAAGAGCCCAACAGATTTTACTTTCACAAGTGTAGCAGTATGGCAATTGCCATATTGCTCCACTTGTTTCATGCATATAAATTGCTTTATTATAATTATGCAGGGAGTTTTACAGTTTATATGGATAATGCAATGTAAGTAGAGCAGAAAAACAGAAGAAGAAAAAGGAAAAAAGAGAGAAAAAAAGAGAAAAGATGAAAGAAAGAGGAGATAGAAAGGAGACAATGACAAAACATTTTCAGTCTGCTTCATCACCTGTAACGAGATGAAAAAAGAACAGCACAACCAAACGACATGGTACGAGATATACAATAAAGCAACACCTTGAAACTATCGCTAAAGTAATATTATTAAGTCTGAATGTGTGAATAACACAGTTCTAACAAACTCTCCTTCTTTCTGTGCTTTGAGCATATAACAGGAGTACTAAATTCTACTTTAGTTTGTTGCATAAGTTTTGTTCAGTTACTTTTTTTTAGATAACCTTTCTGAAATCTGGTTTGATTTTTAATTTGGCTCACTTAGTAGTATTCAACAACCACAGCCCATCCAGTCTGTATGTGGAGTACTGAAAATGTCCTGCTCTGACTGCAACTGGGGGGACTGCTTTGTGAAGACTGGGATATTTTAGTGCTTCAAAAAGCTCCCACTTCTTGTTAGCAAGAATATATATAATATACCATTTCCAATAGTTTTCCATAATAACACTAAAAATGCTTTAAACCCTGTGGCAGCTGTCCTGGGGTCAAATCTCGAGCCGAGACCTTTAAACCTTGTCTGCTTGTCGTTCTCCACTCCTTCAACCCATTTCCTGCCTATCAACTCTCAAAAAAGAGAAAGGGTATAGTCTAAACATTAAAATAAATATAATTTTATTTTTAAAACCTATCTAAGAACTCCCTAATAGCAGGATTTCTTGATGTTTTGTATAATACCAGCTAGCTTTGAACGTTCCTTTCCTCAATAACTATGTCAACATGGAAGAACATTGTTTTCATGACTAAATGCATATTAACTGGTCATCAGTTATTTGATTTGAAGATTGAATATTCATGGTTTCTGAGAGGCTAGTCATCCATAAGAGCATATTAAGGTAAAATAATCTGATTACAGGATCTCCTGCCAATTCCCAACTGCATCTTTTGTAATAACCAATGTATTTTACAATTCAAAAACCCATTTGACCAATCGCCAGCTACAGGTTCCTTCCAAGCCTTTTTATAGCTTTTTTTCCTTCTGTTCTGCATGGTCCTTATGACAGATGTTTCACTGAGATGTTTCAAAACAAGCCCAAACAGCAATCTCTTAAAAAAGCAAACCAAATTGCATGCAAGAAAGCGATCATGGCATGCAAGCAGAACTGCATGTGTGTTGTTTACATCCACAGGTTTTAATTTCAGTGTTCCACGGATCCCCAGGATTGGGCTGTTTTTTGTGTTGACACAGATGTTCAGCTCTGAGCCGAGGGACGTATGTTTTTTGGACTCTTAGCAATGCAGATGGAATCTGTTTTCCCTCTCTTTCACTCCGCATAAGGTTGCAGATTTAAAGCTGTGACCAAAAGGTCAAGCTCAATGAGTGGGATGCAGTGGTTGGAGGTGCGATGTGTGTTTACATACTATTTTTGTTCTCGTGTTATTTTACATTGCATTAGACTCAAGTCTTTCCCTGTTGCACAGTTTATACAATACCTGATGATCCTCAAAATATTTTAATTGAACTCAAGTGTACATTTATGTCTTAACTGAGAACTAAACATATACTGAGCAACAATCTCTTGTTTGTAACTCTATTCTGTCTCTTCTTTTTTATTTATCCCAGGTTATCCCATTCCCAGAGGTCTGCTGTGAAAGTCCTGCGTAGAATGCAGTATTTCGTTGCCAGGAGGAAATTTCAGGTAATATAAAGAAAAATCCTGAGAAAAGGAAAAAAAAAACAGGGTTCAGAGGGAAGTCAGATGAAAAGGGCAGATGTGTTATGTATGTGGTTGTAAAGGAGGAGAAGGGTAAGGAAAACATTTATCACCTGCAACAACGCTGCAAAAGTGTGTTTGTGCCCCGTCACTGAGCCCCGAAGTGAGCATTTCAGGAATCAAAGTTAGATTTTGTTAGATCTGGTTTAGATTGCAAGAGCAGAGGATCAAGTAAAAAGAAAAAAAATCTAGCCCTAATTAAAATGACTCACCATTTATTTGAAAGTCCTAAAACTCTTGTAATATCCAAATAAATTAAACATGATTCTATTTAAAAACCTCATGTCTGCTGTGATATATGTGATCACCAAGTGTAAACCAGTGGCTAACTCTCCTGAATACACAGAAATTTCCATCAATTTAAAGTTCTGTCGTTATCAGTTTTAGTGCTTATTAGGATCAGTGGAGTAGGAATCCATTCAGATAATAATAAAAGACTACAGGAAGCTCACTTACTTTTCCTTGTGAAAATATCGTGTTTCCTGTTGTGGAAGTAAGCATCACTTTTTTTTTTTCTGAGGAGATTTTCCACATGGTCAGCACTTTTACAAAAAAAAAGACTTTCATCTGAGATCACAAAACTTTTTCTAGACCTTACTTAAAACTCAGAAGATCCTGCAAGAGTAGGAAAATAAAAAAATCTTTGTCTTAAAATCCTTTACAGAGATTTGAGGAAAAATACACAAATAATTTAAAAAAGTAACCAGGCCCTTCTAAAACTTTCATGGGTCTAACAAACCTGTAGGATCTTGTTAGTGTAACTTTGACTCTTACACAACTGTTACGGGATCTCATAAACGTAACTTCGGCTTCTGCAGAAATTTCACGGGAACTAGCTACAGTAACTTAGACTCTTGCAAAATCTTTCTGTGATATTGGAAATGTGTTATTTATTAAATATTAGTTTGTCTGTGTTTACAGTAGTAATGGACCTTTAAAAACCAGATTCATGAACACAGTCACAGCAGTGCCTACCCCGCTTAAATGAAACCTGCATATATTTCATTTTTCAAATCTGTAAAAAAGAAATTGTGCAGAAATATAAGCTGCTACATGTATTTAGATCTAAGATACTTTAGCTTTGGGTTCATAGTAAAATACACTGTCATAATGTCCATATTAATGCTTTTTTCAGGTGTTCTGTATCTTTTCAATTATGGGCTAAGTGATCTCAGCTGTGCAGACAGGGATACCCTACAGGGTTCACCGAGTTCATTCCGATAGCCCCAGTGTCAACGTCACACTACACAAAGCTGTGAAAGGACCTGAACACGATTCCTCTCTACATGACCATGTGCCTTTCAGAGCCTACACACACATACTATATGCACACACATGCATACTCACACAAAACACACATTGAGCTCACAATGAACTCTTTGCACCCAAGGGGGTTGGGGGATGTTTTCGGGGGACCAAGCAACAAGAGATTGTGATTGACAATGGCTTTGTGTCCCACCATGTGTGTGTGTTTTTCTTGTGTGTGTGTTTGTGTGTTCATGTGTGTGGATCCGCAGCAAGCCCGGAAACCCTATGATGTGCGAGACGTGATCGAGCAGTATTCCCAGGGTCACCTAAACATGATGGTTCGCATCAAGGAGCTACAGCGAAGGTGAAAGCCTTGACTTTGTTTCCCCCTGTTTCTTATCTTACTATCTTAAAATCATAGTATACGTTTTATTTTGACTTGGTCAACCTTAAATCTAAGTAAACAATTAAAACACATAAAACATATATACACCGTATTTTCCAGACTATGAGCCGCTACTTTTTCCCACGCTTTGAACCATGCAACTTTAAGAACATGCAGCTTTTGTGCTGATTTTTCCTAATCACCAGAGGGGGAAGTCAAAGTTGGAAATGAAAGAGTCCATCAATCCATCCATTTTTCCATCATACTTATCCCAGCTGGGGTCATTGGGGTACTGGTGCCCATTTCCAGCTGTCTATGGGGGAGAGGCGGGGTCCACCCTGGACAGGTCGCCAGTCTATCGTAGGGCAACACAGAGACAGACAGGACAAACAACCACTCACAAACACACTCACACCTAAGGAGAATTTGGAGAGGCCAATTAACCTAACAGTCATGTTTTTGGACTGTGGGAGGAAGCTGGAGTACCTGGAGAGAACCCACACATGCACAAGGAGAACATGCAAACTCCATGCAAGAATACCCCAGGCCGGGAATTGAACCAGGAACCTTCTTGCTGTAAGGCAGAAATGCTACCCACTGTTCCACTAAGCAACCAGAAATGAAAGAATAAGGGGCTAATTCTTATTTAGCACAAGAACATGCTGGCAGCAGGCGCGACAGACAACAAATGTCCTGAATTCACACATTTTGACATTTATCTGCCGCATACAAGCTGCCGAACCAATGAAGAGACTGGGCTCAACTCCTGCAGAGCTTATCTAGCTTATGTATATACCACCTGGGAAAAATAAAAAGCTGCCACCTAAAAAAAGGAGGCCACAAACTAATATTTTGTTGTCTTTAGCTGTTATTCCATTCGCTGTGTCATTGTTTTGAAAATACGGAAACCGAGAGCGGTCGTAATCGACTTTTTCTTCGCCTTCTCGAGATAATGACATAACTATCTCGTTATGATGGTTAAACTATTCATTTTTTTCTCGAGATAACAAGATAATTATCGCATTGTCACAAGGAAACAGTTATTGATTTCTTGAGATAATGAGATAATTAACCTGTGTGACTAATGAATGAGGCTGGCCAACAGCTCTGCATTCCCAGTCCATCCATTTTAATGCTTTTTTTTATGAAACCCTTTAATCTGTTCTTATTTTGGGGGTTAATGCATTAATTAATTTGTGATGGTGACTTTTGTTTTGGTCAGGCAGTGTAGTTATTAAA
This sequence comes from Cyprinodon variegatus, assembly GCF_000732505.1. Classification (NCBI taxonomy): domain Eukaryota; kingdom Metazoa; phylum Chordata; class Actinopteri; order Cyprinodontiformes; family Cyprinodontidae; genus Cyprinodon; species Cyprinodon variegatus. The sequence continues at coordinate 18,657 of NW_015151181.1, forward strand.
TCTTTCCTATAGTACATTACTGCATTTAAACTATTTTTTTTTTACCTTAATTAACACACATCTGCATGTTTATGTGATAAATTCTTGTCTTTCCTAATTTGAAAAATTTATAAAAAAAAATAAAAAAAAGAACTTATCAAGTATTATTAGGGGAACAGTTTGTGTTGTGTGGCTAATAAATATTCCTAGACATCATGAACTTAATGTTTACACCAAAAAATATGGGAGGGGTTTTTTGGGCCACTTATTATGTCAATATCATTTGTGAAACTCTTATCATGGCTGAACAAATAAGGTTTGATTTTTCTACATTTGTAATATGGCGGAAATGCAGTTAAAGATGAAATAACTTTGAGGCATCTGACAGATGTTTAGGAATGCCTGTAGATTTGGAAAGAGGTGCATTTTCTACAAAAATTAGAAAACTAAAATATATGATACATAAAAAATATAAAGTAATAACATTGAAAAAAGATCAGATATAAGAGGGGACAGGAATCTAAACTCTTGCTGAATATGTTTTGAGTCTTCTTAGTTCAGCTTGAATACTCTCATAAACTGATTATCTGTGTAAAACCAAAACCTCACTAAATTTTTATAATGGATTTCAAAAGGTTTCAGCTTAAAATATAAAGTAAAGGTAAAGGTATTTTTTTTGGCATTTTGTATGAGCAGTTTTGAAATATTTTATCATTATTTCAGTGATTGAAAATTAAATGCCAGACCTAAGATAAATGATATAAAACCTACAGAAAAAAGCCACCTCTAATATTAGGTTAAAAAGAAATAAAGCAACTTCATTGAAGCAAAATAAGCAATAAGACAAAAAATTATTCAGCTCTTCCCTGTAGAGATTTAGTTGAATATTCCTACCTGACTTCAGTTTTTTATTGATAGATTAATATGTGTGTTGTTGTTTTTCTTCCTTGCTAACCAATCTTTATAACATGCTGTGCAACCAGGTTGATCTCTATGTTAACTGCTTTAAACGTGTCTCTTCCCCCCAACCCCCTCCATTTTTATCTGCTCTCTCTCAGACTGGATGGCACCTTGGGGAAACCAGGAATGTTTTTACCAGGTAAACACCAAGGAAACAAACTAAATTTGACAGACAATCATCACCCTCCACTTTACCTCTATGTTTATGACCCACACATGCACATGCACTACCAGACTAAATACAAGAAAAATGGAGGTCCCTGATGTTTGTGCACACATCCCTGTGTGGATGTGGGCTTTTTTGCTCATCAGTGAAGCTTGTTGGACTGTTTGCTGCCACTTTTTGGCACTGTTGTGTAAATTGCTGTCAGATGACTTGCACTCAGTTGTTAAATAACTTTCTTGCTGTGTAACTGGTTCTGTCAGTTCTATCAACTCCTACTGAAGTGTCAGTTTCATCTAAATTACTGGCAGGATGAAAACCTGAACTGAATACAATCAAAGCCAATTAATAACTGTTCCTTCTGGCATGAAATGGGTAAAAACGATAAAATGTGTCAAGCTGAAGTGATAAAGAGGGTTTAAAAATAGAGTTTAGCAGTTATAAAGGGAATTTAGTATTGTATTTGTGGTAGCTAACTTTCTTTGTGTCTTTATTTAGTATAAATCCTAGTTACTTGGAAGCTGAGGCTAGTAGTTATTCCTTAGACCAAAGCTCACACTTACACTCTAAAAACTTTTACACTCTAAAAATTCTAAAAAAAATTCTCCAAAGCACAATATTTTGGGCTATCCTATAGCTGCTTCCTGGCTGGTAGTTTCTCAAGAAATCAAGTAAAGTTTAAAAAAAAAATGGAAGCTGTAAACCAACCTACGTTAAAAACATAGTAAGCATTGGAAAATAGTTTTTTGGTTTTGGGTTTTAGGAAACACCCTAATTACATATTTGACAATCTGAACTGTTTTTTTTCCTATTAAAGTACAGAATGTTGTCATTCACAGAGGGCCTGGGAGGATATTTTAGAAATGATAAAACATTACTTTAAAAGCTACAGGAAACTACATACCAAAACAAATGGCTTTAATACAGCTGCTAGACATGCCACATGCGGTATAATAAGCAGTGCTGCTCAGATACAAGGACCAAATATTTTCTATATTTTATCTGTTTTATTTGTTGTTTCTGCTTTTAAAAATATATTTGAAAAAAACTGAAAGTCACCTGTTGTTTTTTTTTGGACAGATAGCAATTCACACTCTGACTACTTGGTGGCATATAGCATATTTATTAGCATTTTCAGCCAGAATTTCCATTTAAAGAGGGTCCTTTCTTGATTAGGAAACCCTTCATCTTGTCGACTTGTGATCACCTCATTTGGTGAAGGTTTCCCCTGATATCAAAACTTTGACTGGAATGGGGCAGAGCATGGATTTAGACTCCAGAACATGAAAACGGTGAGGAGAACCCATCTGTGCAAGACAAAAGCCTCTAAATCCAACTTGGGACATTCAATTACGGACAAGCGGATGTGCATTCAGGTCCATGCAGTGCAGAAGGAAGTTATCAGATCTTTATTTTCACTGAAGAGAAAAAAAAAAATCATATGGTTGATGTGGATTATCCGATCATCTTTGTGGAACTAGATATTAATTAAAAGTAATGACAATAAATGTGCAGTATTTTAAAAAAAATCCACAAAGACCAGCCAGAAATACACTTTAAAGCCCATCACAGACTCAATGCATAAATAGGGAAATAATACTTTTTTCTAATGGGGAAAAAATTGCCCTCTTTTTGTAAATAAGGTAAGATGCTCCGTTCAGAATAAATCAAATTTTGGGGTGTGCTTCGGTGCGGCATTGGTTAGCGCGCATGACCCAAGGACGGAGGCCTTAGTCTTCGATGGGGCTGACCCAGATTTGAATCTGACCTATGGTCCTTTCCTGTCAGCCAACTGTAAAAACAAAAAAAGTGCGACTAGTGCCGTTAAAACCAAAAAAATTAGGTTATTCAAATATTTTACTATCTATCTACCTCAGAGGACATCATGCCTCTAAACACCTGTGCAGTTGTAGCTGCAGACTTTGAGACTTTTTCTCTCCTCTCAGGCCTGTGCACCACTGTCATTTTAACTTGAGGAGGGCAAATTTTCAGCAAAATCTCTAGAGCTTTCACTATGCATCTGTAAAAAAAAAAAAAAAAGAAAAAAAGAAAGAAAAGGTGATGGGTCAAAATAGATTAAAACAGAATTTCTTTTCACTGTCAAAATGACAGTGAAAAATGAATGTGCAACTTCTAAGCGGTACGCATCGCTGCGCTTGCACTCGGGTGCTGACTGGGATAGAAGGCAATTTGCTTTCATATTTAGGGGGAGGAGTAGTCACAAATGTAATGAGAGTTAAACATGTCTTTCCAGTCAGAGTAATGATGAAATTACATAAAAAGCTAGCATACTATAGCAATTTGATTGAATGTTATTTTAGAGATTTTAACATTTCCTAATTTTCAAATCAATAACATTATCAACCTGTTCATTACATCCTATGTAATTTCATCAATTATTCTCTAGATTTAGTCTACAAAGCTCCAGTGTTTTTTTTTTAAGTTATGTACTACTGTATTGTACATATCCTCATTTTGCATGCCTTTACATGTCATTCAGTGTTGGAAATGAGTGATACTGATTATAGTTTAGGTTCTTCTAAAGTCCATAAAAATAAATTATATGTTCAATGACAAATACATTCTTCTGCTCTGAATTTTGTCTCTATTGGATAATTGCCAAGATACAGTATGTCGGTGAGTTGTCATCATGTAATGTCAGTTAAACTAAAAAGTGTTTTCTAAATGTTTTTTCTTTTCCTTTGTTCTCAATAACAAGGCAAGGGAGAAGATAAGGAATATCCAACTATTGGGGCACGAATGATCAGATTAGAAGATAAGGTAGGCATGACACAGTATCTGTGTGTTTGGACTGATTAGATTAATTTATGTGTTCAGAGGACACAGCATATATGGTACAACAGCAGAACTGTTTTTACTGATATCTTTTCTGTGTCATCGGATGAGGAGGTGTTGTGAAATATTTTCATGACTCAACTTGTGCAGAACATGCAATGTTTACCATTGTCTGTCATGTGTTTTTGTTTACTGGGTAACGGTGCTTCTTTTCTGTTTCATGGAAATCCCTGCCAAGAAGTTGCTGCTGTAGAAATGTAATGTTTTTTTGTTTGTTTTTTTCTTTCTGCAAAAAAAGTTATCAGAGCAAAAATGAAGCTAAAAAGTGAACTATCTATTCAAGCATAACCAAAACAATCAGCTGTTTTACAGGAAGGCTGTACTCTTTAAGCTAGATTGCGATATTAACACTTTATGAAATTATCTTTAAGTTAGATGATACCTGCTCTGTGTTAAAACTGAAAATACTACTTGAGATACAGTATTGGAAGGTGGTTATTGGTTCGATAATATTAGGTTAGATTAGGTACACATTTTTAATAAATAAACCCAGTGATGAAGTGTACAAATGTCCTGGATCAAATCAAGTTCAACCACCTAAGAAGACGGATTCAATCCTATTTGGATTGAAGCAAGTCCTCTAATCAATATATCTAATGTGCCCGGTATTAAAACAGGAATTTGGGTTGTGTCAGTGAGTCAACCCTAGTGTCTTGATATGAAATGCAGTATACACCTTAGGGCTTATACAGGCAGTTAGAATACATTATTCTTCCTTCTAAACAGCAGGCATAAGGCTTTATATAATTTATATAATCAATGATTTTTTTATGACACATTACAGTGACAATTCAACCAGATAATGCAGTCAGATTGGTTTAAATTTTTCTATCTAAGCACAATCAGTTGATTGTATCGACTCATTTACTCTTCAGAAATTCCTCACACCAAGCATGTAGCGACAGTGGAGATGAAAACTCTATTTTAACAGCGGAACCAGGCTCTGTGTAAGCGGCCATCTGCAAAGGCCGACTGGGGTTCAAAGAGACAGAAGCTGACATACAGAAAGAAGCAGAGATACAAAATCAAGCAGCTCTATAGACGGCTCTGTCCAGGAAACCCACAGCCAGGCAGCTCAGAGCCACCTATCATATACTGTATGTTCGTTCATGCGATAACTCTTGAAAACAACATGGCAGTGATGGATGAAAACAGATTAGATACATCCCTATCTCCGCCATGGCTCTAGTCCTCATCATCGTGAATTAAATGTAAAAAATATTCTCCTCATTAATCCAAATATGTGGCGCCATTATCCTCCAACCACTCTTCCAGTCTGCTTCTCAGTCCAAGGCAGTACGGTCCAGTTGCAGATCACATGACTCATGTTATGCACAAAAGGTGTTGCAGTTTTGTGAAATATATATATAAAAAAAAGCCACCTCATTAAGGCATAAAAACTTTTGATCGAAAAATTTGAGTTTTTTCAATATTGCAGCGTTTCTACATAGCAAATTAATTTTCATAATAACAATAAGTGCAATTTAATGGTTAATAGAAATGAAGCAAGTAACATCACCCAGCATGGAGTAGATGAGCTTGACTGGCCTGCACAAAGTCC
>NW_015151181.1:24608-28827 GCF_000732505.1 Cyprinodon variegatus
GACTGGATGATCTGGTTAAAACTGTAAGGTGCCTTGAGATGACATGTGTTGTGAATTGGCGCTATATAAATAAACTGAATTGAATTGAAATAGAATTAAATACGTATTCAAGTAAAGGCAGGTTAGTGAGTACCTTTGGCTAAATAATATACTGTACCTGAGACCAAAAGTGCCACAAACGCAAATATTGCATCATCAAATTAAAGATTGTTTTAATTTTTGGTGGATATAATGATGTTTTGAAACAGATGTTAGTTTTAATTTGTTTATGTTTTCGCCTGAACTTGTTTTGAATTGAATGCTCAACCTTATATGTGGTTGGTCTTAGATAAAAACAATTTCTATACAATAGAACAATGCATTCTACAGTGATTCATTCCCTATTCAGGTCAGCCACCTCAGGATTTCCCTCACTTTCCCAAGTATTTACCTTACTGTCTCTATGCGCTCATTACAACGGCTGTTTGCATGCGTTAGTCATTTTCAGACCTCTTTGTTTTGGAGAAAGGAGTAATGATCTAGAACCAATGTGCATTAAAAGCCTGAAGACCTCCCTCAGACTTGGTCATGGCCCACTGGCTATGGCCTTCATGTTATATTCACGGTCTCCTGATTGTGAATGTAAACCTGTATTTAGAAGTGTGTTTGCTACCAAGGATGACGTCCCTCCTGTTTCACCTCTTTTATCCTCCCCTTGTATCCAGACTGCATGGAAATAAAATGAGAATAATTTAGAAACAAATCAGTAGACTTTTAAAAACGGAGTTTATTTCTGATCAATGCTCCATTTGTGTTGGTACCTCAACCAGTTTCACAGGTGTAACAGTGAGACAGCTGCAAGAATGTGTGTCATCCATAAATCCGTCATAATTACTGTTTTTCTCTCTTCAGTGCCCACCCACTGTCCGTCTTTCATTTCTGCTTGTGTGAATATCCCGTTTTGATGGTCATATAAGGCAGCACACCTGTTACACTGACAGGGGAGCTTCCTTTCCCCCCTTGGGCAGCAGGTGTACGAACCTGTTGACCCATGTTTCCATAAGCACAGTGAGAAAGGAGTGGACAAAACATGTATGTTGTCATTTACTGATGGATAGACTAGATTTAAAACTACAAGCATAGCTTTTTTAGCCATTAGCATCTTATTTCACTAAACTGAACAGCCCCCCTATATCATCTTGATTGATTTGTCCTCACTAAAAGTACATAATAGACATCACTCTACTGTGACAAACAACTGGAACATTGACACACGTTAGTTTCAAGACTTACATTAACATTCTCACATTAGATGCATGCTGAACTGCTTAAAACATGAAACCAATTTATTAACAGTATCAAAACTAAACTTGTATTTTAAAGCTTGGTAGCCAATGCAAATATAAGTGATACAAAATTAAGATGGAGGTGTGAGTAGTGAGTTATCAATGAGTTAACGACAGAAAATAATTCATTTTTCTGAATCTATGTACGGTAATGTAAATTTGAATGGCCAAAAGTTTTTGCAATGTCACTTACTCGTACTCGTCGTCTCCCGCTTTATCCGGAACCGGGTCGCGGGGGCAGCAGACTAAGCAGAGACTCCCAGACTTCCCTCTCCGCAGACACCTCCTCCAGCTCTGCTGGGGGAAGCCCTAGGCGCTTCCAGGCCAGCCGAGAGACGTAGTCTCTCCAGCGTGTCCTGGGTCGTCCCCTGGGCCTCCTCCCAGTGGGACGTGCCTGGAACACCTCCCGAGGGAGGCGTCCAGGGGGCATCCGAAGAAGATGTCCGAGCCACCTCAACTGACTCCTCTCGATGTGGAGGAGAACCGGCTCTACACTGAGCCTCTCCCGAATGACCGAGCTCCTCACCCTATCTTTAAGGGAGAGCCCAGCCACCCTGCGGAGGAAGCTCATTTCAGCCGCTTGTATCCGGGATCTCGTTCTTTCGGTCATGATCCAAATTTCATGACCATAGGTGAGGGTAGGAACGTAGACCGAACGGTAAATTGAGAGCTTTGCCTTTTCGCTCAGCTCTCTCTTCACCACGACAGACCTGTGCATCGTCCGCATTATTGCAGCAGCCGCACCGATCCGTCTATCGATCTCCCACTCCATTCTTCCCTCACTCGTGAACAGGACACTTATTTATAGAAAAAGAATAATCTGTCACAGAGAGTTTTAGTTTATTTGATTTGAAAGAGATTTAATGATTAATTTGATTCTGCAAAAAGCAATATATTTTTCAAGCTCTAATTTTAGATTAAATGCCCCCTTTCAGATATTAAATATATTGTTGTTAGTGTTATTATTTACCCGAGAACTCTTATCGACAAGCATTACCAGACAGCTCTAGGTACTGTTTGTAATGTTACCTTAACAACTATTAGTTTTTTGTACTCTACAGTAACTCAGAACGGATGAGATTAACCATAGACACAAAGGATAATTATTTACTCAGATGGTTTATAACTACAGTATCCCTCGCCACTGGTTACACAAACTAAAAGATGTTCATTAGACATCAGTTCTAGATCTTGAGTCAAAATAAATGTTAACAAAAGGAAATAGAGTTTTGTTCCTCTCTGTGTTCTGGAGATAATAGTGTTTCAAAGGACTGTTCAGAATAACAGATCATTTTGAGCTGAAATGCTTAAGTTCTTCTTGTTGTTGGTTTCTGCAGCATGATATCAAGTACTGTTTGCCTAAACAGTTAAGAAGAAACATTTCAAAATGTAGACTATATATTACACTTTAGTTTTGTAAGTTCAACAAATAAGTTGCAGTAAAATAAGCAACAATTGTAGTAAAACTTTTCCGTCCAACTGTCCCTCCAGTGCTTTAGTGTTTTCCACTTTTAGCAGACTAACAGACAGTGACTGAAGCTGTTGCTCTGCTCTTTGATTTGACAAGGCAAGTCATTAACAGGCAGAAAGAACAAACTGAATCATGGAGAGGTGTAGGTTTGTTTATATGGACTCTGAAAACCCACAGCTGTTAGTAAAAAGGACAATAGGGTCCCTGTGAGCCCTTTAAAATGAGTGTTCACATTGTTAGACAGGCTTTAGAGGCTAAGTGGGAATGCAGTGGAGAAACTTGTTTTTAAAGTTTTTACATATTTTAGAATCTTTTAAAAGCATTATGATAGTAGTTACATCTGCCTAACTTAGGTTTCAGACCTTACACATCTGTCGATTATTTACATTAGCTGTTGCTTAAAGTAACTTTTTGTTTAAATTGGCTTAATGAAACACAGATGCATTAAGGCAGGGGTTTTCAACGTTTTCCAGGCCAAGGACCCCCAAACTGATGGTGAAATGGAGCGGGGACCCCCTAATTATATATATTGTATGAAATTGTGTTATATCACACCGGTCCCTGTCTATTAGTCACTCTATTACGAATGGAATCGTGTAAAAAAAGAAATTTTGCCCTGGGATTTTTAAAGTATTTCTGATTCTGATGGGACAGGTGTTGTGAATGAAACAGTGCCCAGATTGAAAGAGCTCTTGTGTGTCGCCTGATATGTGCATTGATGACATAAAGAAATATTCTGCCTCCATTTATCTGTTTACTACAGTCTGTTGAATTCATGTTAATGTGTATTTAAAATTCAATTCGTGGAATATAACAAAAAGTCTAATCAACCAAATCTTTCGCGACCCCCATTTAGTATCTCCATGGACCCCCTAGGGGTCACGGACCCCCTGTCAAAGACCTCTGCATTAAGATAAAAAAAAAAACTACTGATGGTGTCTAAGTAACGTTTTATTAGTAGAGCTTCAGATGGATGGCTCATTGCTACTTTATACAGTTCCTGTTTTTTATTCTAGAAAAACACAAATTTTGTCCCGTTTATTTTTTAGCTTCATTAACGTAGGCACTATTATTAGTCCATTCAGACACAGTCAGTGTCTCATAATGTTTGGTAAATTTGTTAAAAGTAGACTATTTACCTGTGTAACCCTAACTTACTTCACTTTCATCCTTTGAACTCAGCAACTTTCTTGTAAATTAGTTCTATTTAGAAAAATTATCATATTAAAACGCTAAGTTATTCTACCAAGAGCTGCATTATTCAACTTAGAGATGGTGTCAGGGTTTGGTTGTGGTTTAGAGCAGCGGTCCCCAACCACCGGGCCGCGGACCGGTACCGGTCCGTGGGTCATTTGGTACTGGGCCGCACAGAAAAAAGTATATATATATATATATATATATATATATATATATATATATATAT
>NW_015151181.1:28871-50319 GCF_000732505.1 Cyprinodon variegatus
TTTGAAAAATATAAAAAATTGCGGTGTTCTCTCCCAATTAGATCAATCGGTGCATCTGTGCCTCTAGGTTAATTCAGTTCAAGACTCATTCTATCTAGAACATCCTATCTTTGTGAAGCGGGATTTTCTGCGGTTACAGCGACCAAAACAAAGCTATGGAGCAGACTGCAGACTGGACATCAGGAGCACACTTCGTCTGTCATTTTCTCCGATTACGCCTAGATGGGACCGGTTGTTGTTTTATTTTTATGCTGTTTGTATTTGATTTTATGCCAGTCGTATCATTTTACTTGATCGTATTTACATATCATTGATCTCATTAATAGAGTTATAATCGTATCATGAGTATTCAAAAAAACAAAAAAAACACAAAAAAAACCCCATAAAGGTTAAAAAAAAAAATCTAAATAAAAAAATGAATAAGACTCTAATTTGGTCCTTTTGGTTATTAAATTATTTCGGCTTTGAGAGAATTTCGTTCAGTGTTGTAATGTTACAGGCATCCACAAGAAGAAGCAACTAATCAAGGCAGAGGCTAACTGGTATTACTTACAGAAATAATGCCATAGTAGAGGCATGACGAAGAAGAAACATGAATCGATTCAGAGTCCAGTCTGGCATTATATTGTGGTTTTGTTTGTAAATGTAAACACCCCAAGAACTCCTTAAGTTATCACCTAGATAGCGTCTATTTAGCAACAGAAATCTCCCTGCTGGATTATGCTAAAAACAGAGTTAATCACATTTTCTCTCAACTTCATTAAAACAAAGTGAAAAATGTCTGACAGCAGGTCAGAGCGACATCCTGTCTTTTAGTGGTAATTTTACATCTCTGTACAGTGGTAATCAAGACAGTGTTTCACATATATCAGCTTTTTTAACATATTAACCTGTTTTTTTATTTTCTAAATATGTCTTGTTTAGTAATGGATAAAAAAACAAACATGTTTTTGTTGATGTTGTATTTTATACAGTTAGTATTTAATACAATGGGCAACAAGTTCAAATATAATAATGTACTACTTTTATTTCGTTCTTCATTACTCGATCAATAAGATCAATCAACTTAAGATTAAAATAATTTCCTACTTCCTTCACTTTATAGTATTGAGAACCAGTGATAGTGTTGGAGTGTTTTCTGTCAGACCAAAGCTATGGTTGTGATTTAGCATACATTTGCTCTTTCATGTAATGTTTTGCTTTATTTTTAGAAACTGTTTCATAGGCCACAATTTTCAGAACGCAATACTTTAAACCATTTAAGTAAATTAAAGGACAATGATAGTAGTCAAAAATCAACAGCAAAGGCTAAATGGAGAAAACATGACTAGAATGATAGATTAATTTCTAGATAGATTTAGATTAATTGGAAATGTAATTCATTTGAGAATAATTTGATTATAACTACTATGGTATAATGAAAGCATGTTACATCATTAATCTCCATCTTTTATCCCTTGTGTGCACCAGAATCTCCTGCAGTGATACTTTTGTTATGTATGACTTCACATTCTTTATATAGCTCCCCAGCTTTCTTGGTTACACCATCCTCTCTGTGTTGCTCATAGACGTAAATCCAATCACTCACCAAGCAAAACCTTAGTGTCACAGTTGATTCACTTTTGAATAGGATTTCTCCCAGAGGTCCAAAGAATTATTCATAAACTGTGAACTGATGTCTATGTGGGCACAAGACGTGTTCCCATGCCTGTCTCAGCGCTCTCTCCTGGTCAGCCGCCAGCTTTTTTCTTTTTTTTTTTCTTTCCCTTGAGGATAGCCCCTTTCCACTCCCTCTGCTCGATAACCCTGCAGGTTTACCGTCATCCTAATGCTCCAACTGAGTAAGATAGCATAACTTCCCTGTCAAAGTATTGTCTGCAAAACAATTCTAGATGAATTTATCTTGTATGGGCTGATAGGGGTTAAGGCGTTCTGTCTTCTGTACTGGGTTGGACATTGATTTATCACTCACAGACAAAGACCCGTAACGATTTGGACACATACACTCACACCCACATGAGCACGGAGTTGATTAATCACCAGTGTGTCTAACCCCATACTCTTGAGATTGAATTCTCTAAGAGTAACTTGGAAACAAAGATGGATGGCACTCTGTGACAGTGTGTTATCTTTCTGTCAGGCACACTCGATGAAAAATACCCAAATGACAAGCTCAAACAGTGGCCAGTAAGCCTGGACTTCAGCATGGCCTTTCAAGGGGGAGAGAGAAAGGTGCCTGAGAGCAGAATTAGTTCACGGTTTGGGCTAAATATCAAGTTCAAGTGAAATGTTGTGAAAATAATTTGCAACTTTTTTTTTAGATATAGTTCAAGCTGCCTGGAAATGTGTCACACTGTCTGTGATTAACAAAGAGTTTGGATGTAAAGATTCTGTTGGGAATAGCCAGGCATTCCGGGTTGCTGCTCTGTCTTTTAGGAGAAAGCAGATAAAAGAGCTTACCGAAAGCTGACTGTTCAATTTCACAGATTGCTATTGTTTAAAATTTAGATACTGTTTGTAAACTTGTTAGCAGTAGAACTGACTAAGAGAAACATAGAAATGAACATTACGCTTCCAAGATTAAATTTATTCACTATTGATATACAAACTAGCAATAGTTTTGCAGCACAGGTAGCAGCAACATGAAGTTAGAAAATAGCCTTGAAAAAAAGTAAATTTAATTTGTCGTGGTTTGGTGTTTGGCTTATTGTCTTTTGTTATTGCTTGTTCGGGTGATGTTGCACAGAAAAACAGATTTAAAAACAAACATTACAAAGAATATCACTATAGAATACCTTTCTAAACTGATTAAATTGGAAAACTGTCAATAAATGTTGAAATAGGGGAGGCATAGTGGTGTTTATTAAATCCAAATATAACATGCATCCATCTTCTCCACTATTCAATTAGGGTCCTGGTGGGGACGGTGCCTATCTCCAGCAGTCTATGGGTGAGAGTTGGTACACCATGGACAGGTCGCCAGTCTGTCACAGGGCAGCTCAGAGACAGACAAATACATACAGCCATGCACACACACCTTAGGACAATTAAGAGAAGCCACTTAAAGCTACAGTGTGTAATTTTTAGCGACATCTAACGTCCAGACTGCAGACCGCAGCAACATTAGGGTGACCATATTTTCATTTGGGAAAACCAGGACACCTTGGAGCGGGGGTGATATTGAAAGAACAAATGTCTCATCATCGGGATTATCATCTCATCATCGGGCTCCGTGATCAGAGGAAATGTTACTTGGCGCAGAACAGTTGTGAAAATTTGAAGTTCAGTTTAATATAATAATACAACTCTGTGAATAGTTCCGTCTGAAATGAATGAAAATAGTTGTTTTAATGGTTATAGAGTCAGATATGTGGCGGTAATGTTTGGTTTATCTAAAGGTTTTTATCTGTTACTGTGTAAATGAGTTTGGCTGTAATTTAAGGACAGATTCTAATAGATCTGCAGAGTGGGAACTATAAATCTGATAGGATTTTAATTTTTTTATTGTTGTTTTGCACAATATGCTTAACTAAGTATTTTTTTTTGTTGAATATTACAGATTTTGCAGATATATTTTGTAGATACATTGTTTAGATTTACTTATATATTTCTAACCCTTTTATAGAATAGAAAATCCCTTTATTGTCTCACAATGGGCAAATTTACAGCAGCAGAAAGATTATTGAAAATGGTCACACAAATGAGGACCTTAGAAAAATGTATAAGAATAACATAATAGGGAAGAGTTAAAATATAAACAATAAAATCCTGTAAAGTGTTTTAACAATATAAAACTGGAGAATTAATAACCAATATGCAGCTGTGGACATTTTTACAGTAATGGATATTTGAAAATAGCAGCAACATCAGAGATGTGCAGAAGGACAGCAGCAGGTTATTTAACTGACTAAGGTTTCTATCATTACATTTGATTTGATTGGTTCCTGCTCCCGGTGGTTGGAATCTTTATTCCACTCTGGATTCTTGTGAGTGTAGTCTTTGTTCACTTTAACTTTTAAAATAAATAAATAAATAAATAAACAGTTTTGAAAACCTCGGTATTCATTCTTTTCCTGCTTTGTGTGTCAACTTTCACGGTTGCTAAGCAACAGAGCATACGCCGGTAAAACCCGCTGAAGGGTGGACCTGGTCGAATTTACAGACAGAACTCTTCCGGCCTCCTTATTTTCAAGGACTTCGAAGGATCCAGTCTAGGTAGACCGCGTCCTTGGAGGATGCATCCTAGGTTTTTGAACAGAGCCTCTGATTAAGAACAGGGCTGCCCGCACTGACGCGGCTCAGGGATTACGTCACACGGAGCGTCGTGCGCAGTGAAATCAGGACATTTCCTCACTTTCTAAAAAAAACCCGGGACGCCCGGGACAGGACGTGAAATACGGATATGTCCCGGGAAATACGGACGTTTGGTCACCCTAAGCAACATGAACATCTCCCCCCCACCGCTTCTCCCCCCCATCAGTACGGCGAGCGTTACGGGACAAAATGTCTTCCACGACGTCTGCATCACCTACCTTCTCAAGTGATGAGGTTTGTTTACATAGATCATTTTACAGATAGTATTCTCAGGCATAATACTGCCATCTATTGTTCAGTACCGTCTCAGTTCATCTCTCTCTACTTGCCGTAGTTACTTTCGAGCGTAATGGGCAATCTCGCAATCGCTAGTTTGTTGGCTCTGCGCTGCCGTAGCGCAAAGATGTCTGCCTTCATGGCTGCGAGACCCGCTCCTATGTAATTATAAATAACGAATTCTAAGGCAACGCAAATATTAAGGTTAAGAGGCTGAGCTCGTAGATGATGATAAATAACATAGTTATGTATAATATATTACATTTCTGACTGAATATCCCTGTAATTATTACACACTGTAGCTTTAACCTAACAGTCATGTTTTTGGACTGTGGGAGGAAGCCGGAGTACCCAAAGGAGAAAAACCACGCATGCATTTTGGAGAACATGCAAACTCCATGCAGAAAGACACCTGGCATGGAATCGAACCCACAACCCTCTTGCTCAAAGGCAAAATTGCTACTAATTGCACCACTGTGCAGCCCACAAATATAACATATTACATTAAAAATGATGAATCAAAAAAATAATAAAAAGAGTGAAAATGCTCTAAAATAATAAGCTTTAAAAATGACTGATGAATATTCTAATTGAATGATCACTTTTTCCTCTTGTCTGAGTCCCATGAGAATAACCTTCCCTGCTGGCTGCTGTCAGGCTAATGTTTTAGTGCCATGCAGCCTCAAGCAGCCAACTTCACGGCCTGTCACTACCCGAACCTGAAGCACCATCCGTACTATCAGCTCATTTGTGCACCCTTAACCAGATATACAGGGGTAATGTAATTATGGTACTAAAATTACTTATTTTTGTCTGTAACTCACTAAAGAATGCTAATACACATCTTTAAAAAATGTTTTATGACTTTACTGAGACAGTTTTGATGCTTTTTAACTTTTCTCCGTTAAAATGCTTGCGTGACGTCATTGGACATGCTCAGAGCAGTCCGTAAAATTTGATTAAACCATATATATCTGCATTTTTGTTGTTTCTTTCTTTAGATGATGAACTAAAAAAATAAAAAAAGACCTTCTTTAATCTCACACTGGAGAAATTTACCTCTCCATCTAACCCACCCCCTTGGGGAGCAGTAGGCTGCCATTGTGTGGGGAATGGCACAAGGGTCTTGCTTAGGGACCCACAGTGCAGGCTGTGGGGGTACTTGCAACCTTCTCAGAGCACAAGCACACTGCTCTTACCACTAGGCCAACACTACCCTAAATATATACCATACGGATAACACCAATGGCGTAACGACACAACAATAGGCCCCTAAGCATCATTATCTGGGTGGGCCCTATATGAAGGAGAACACTTGATAAAGATACAGGATTGGGCGACAGTTCCATAAATCGGCCAAGAAGATACAATTATGCAATTCTTAGTAGTTTATGATCACACATAATACACGGAAAAATATTGACTGCACACCTTCAACGGAACCACTGGTGACAGCGCACCACCACAGGTTACACACATCCCAAGTTACAAAAACTGATTTCAGGTAGATGCTTATCGAAGTATAAGTAGTTCCAAGGTGTAGTGTAAAAAATAAAATACTCAAATACATTGTTCTTTTAAGATCTTTATTGGGGTTTGAAAAATATGAAATGATTGTATTTTTTACCAATCATCTAATGAACTATACACAGTTATTAACATAGCAATTAAAAGTGTTAAAAGTATTAGTGTTGTGTTTAAACGGCTCACCATCATATTGAAATCTGGCATGTGTTGCGGTATAAATACGGACCAGTGCGGTCAGTCACTTCCGTATCAGGTGGATTTAAGAGGAATTTTTCGCACCATTACATCTGCAAAGAGACGTCCTAGTCCATAATTGCGTAGGGGACCCACCAGGTGTCAGTGATGGGGCCCCTAAGAGGTCATGGCCCATAAGCAACTGCTGTCTCTGCTTACAGATATTTACACTACTGGATAACACGAAAGAGAATCCCGTTTCTGGTACAGATCGGGCACAGACAAGTGATAAAGAAATTAATTTTCTCAGGAAATACATTTTTAACTTTTACCACATTTACTAATTTTGGAGAGGGAAAAAAATTTTATTTAAGTATTTTTTACTAAATACAATTGAGGGCGACCTGGATGTATAGCTCGTTGCACCTGCGCAAATGAGCTGATGGTACGGATCGTTTAGTGACAGACCACATGAGAGCATTAACCTTACTGAGGAAAAAACATTTTGTGGGTTGTCCAATCAGGGCCCTGCTTTCTTGCTGGTTGCTTCAATGCATGGTGGTTTATGTTTCTCCTGCTCCTCCAGAGGGGAAGGGAGATTGAGTCCAATGCTGACTCAGCTTGTTATAAAATCAAGTACGCTTTAGCAAACATGTAATGCAGTTTATTAACTACATTTATCATGTGTAACACTGCATATTTGACCAACTATTTTATAAAATTGACAGGGGAGGTTTAGCCTCCCTAGTATTCAATGAGAAATTGCCACTGGTGTTTTATACGATAACATTATTTGGACATTTCTTACTTGCAATTTAGACAGTTTTTTTGTTTTTTTTATCTGCGTTCTAAGTGTGTTTATATATTTCAATATATATAGTAAAATATATTGTTAATATTTGCATTTTTTTTATTTATTTTGGATTTGGAACTAAATCACTCTTGTAGTTTCTGCTGTACTTGCTGCCCCCTTCTTCAGTTTCCTCTCACATTACAGTAGGATTGCAAGAACCTTGTAGACTTGTGGGAAAGGTTCATGGAGAATCCATGGAGATCCATGTTTGGACCCCGAGTTCGTTCTACTGGAGGGCCCCCCACAGTGCACCATGGGGGACATGGTCAAATGCATTCAATTACATTTAAAATGTATGTTTATTTGTTTAGTTTTATAAGTGCTATACATAGGTGTTTGAGTGTAAGACCATAAAGAGCTTTTATAAAAACATGCAGTACTTTGCCCTCTAGGCCAGCACAGGCGGGTATCTGCTCAAGACATTGTTCATTATTTATGTTTCTTTAAGTACACTGCACTGACTATATATCACTCTCTCTATGCAGTTAACTTCACCCTGCTATATTAGGAGAATTACGCTGCTGTGTATATGTCACACTTATATCATGTGAATTAGCATGAGGCATACACAGAAGAATCCAAACTCTGACCTTAATAGCATCTCAATTAGGTAAGTATGTTGTAAATTACTGCAAGGCCAAATACTGCAAATACTTGAGGGCCGACATAGAGAGTTGTGTTTGTTAGGAGTCTGTAAGGCGTTTAGGGCCCCTCGTCTCTGAACGCACGGCTCTGAGGGGGGCAGTGTGTGTATGTGTGTGTGTGTGTGTGTGTGTGTTTAGACTGGTTCGTTATAGCGCCAGTGCAGTACTTTTGAGACAAGGGCCTGGTGTTGTAAACACCCAGGCACATACACGCACATTTAAACATTAGACATATAAAGATTTACAACTGAGTGTCCAGTCTAGCATAAATATATTAAAAGCAGTAACAACATTACACACACACATTTGGTTGCCCAACCAGGTTCCTTATTATATCCTAAGCTGGTGTAAAAGGAATTAAGTAAATTTATCTTAGAAATCTATTAAGGTGTTGTTGATCTACGTAAAATTTTTTGTGTTATGGTAATAAATTCATAAAGTCACTTTGTCATTGAAAAGGAACTGTTATGATCTGCGGGTTAAGTCATGGTTTGGGTAAAGACTATATATTTTTATATATTGGATACAAATCCATTTAATTACCACATATTATAGCCATGGCAGTTTACAGATGTGTGGCTTCTCCAGGTCCCGGGATTAAGTATTATTTTAAGGGTGATTCAATCACTAGTTAATTGCTGAATTCAGGGCTGAACTACAGCTCAACCAAACTGATGGTCATCAGAAACAGCTTGGTTTTATATATCTGAGGCTAAAATCAGTGCTACCAGGTACCCAGTCCACAATAGCTTGAGCTCAGTCCTGAGGAACTTTTATTACTGTCTGGCGGAGAGAGTTTTCGGTACCTGCATCGTCCTGTGGTATAGCAGCTGCAGTGCTACAGACAGGAGAGCTCCGATAGGACAGTTAAGGCTGCACAGAAGACTGTAGGGATCAGCCGTACCGCTATCTCAGACCTCTACACATCAAGAAGCAGGGGTAGGACACTCTCCGCATCAGGAAGAACCCAAGTCATCCTACACACAGACTGCTCCAGCCTTTCCTTTGGAGCAGGCAGGCAGCTGAGGAACATCCAGAGCAAGACCACCAGTCTCAGAAAGTTTCTACCCTGCAGCTGTTATACTGCTGAACCCGAGCTGCACTTAATTCAGCTTAATCTATTTCTTACTTTTCTTAAATAGTAAGCTTATTGAACTGGGACCTGAGTCTTAATATATAAACATGAACTGGTATGATGGTAAAAAATCCTTGAATCTTTAATGCTCAAATATAGAAATGGCTCAAATCAGATTTCTTGGATTAATCACTTGGAATTTAGTCATTCAAACTATCATGAAAAGTTAGATAGAACTTACAGCAAAAAGATCAGATTAAGGTTTCATTTGCCTGCTGTGTGAAGGTAGCCTAAGAGTAAATAGAACCATGTGTTAACATCTGTTTTAAAACATATTTTCATTTTTTTCTTTTTTCTTCAGTTTAACAGGGTCATTGTGCTACAGTAATATGCTTTAATAAACTACTATAGATGACTTTTTGACCTGCTTGAAGATTAACCCTAAATGGAAGACTTACAGCCTCTGAAAAGTTATTGTGAATGTTCCTGCATTTAGTTACATTCATCTCCCTTTCAACTGTGAGGTGCTGTAGACAAATCTTTCCAGATAATAAAGCTGTCACCACCTTTTTTAACGGTGACAATTGTATGTTCACAATGATACGCCTTGTTAGTTTTATACCAGCAATGTAAACTGCATGTAGACCAAAGTGTTATATGTTGACCAGAGCATCTTCATCCAGATGTTTGGTGTGTTCCCTTTTCGCTATCGAAATCCGTAAATAGGATTTCTAGTGGCTTTCTTTCAAAAACTGAAGTCTTTTTCCCAGATTCTCAAAGCAAGCTTTGTCAATGGCATTTTCAAGAAATGCGTTGTTTGTGTAGTAGATATGTAGCTAAGGTAAGCTCTGAATAAGCTCAGACTATAAGGCCATTGATTCAGTAAGCCAAACCCGTGTCAGAAGTGATTTATCAGGACATTCAGTCCTGCAAATGAACTGGTCTTAAAATAGATTTATTTTTATTTGTTGAGGACTCTAAAATCAAATTAGCCACCTTCCTTTCAGGACCGACTGCATATTTAGTAATGTTTGGTTTCATTCAATATATTCAATCTTCAATCTAATGTATTTGAACCAATGACTTATGACAATATTTATAGATATAAGCGAAAGTATAGAGTTATGCCACTTCCTGTGATAAAAGTTTAGTTGGATTAAAAAACTCTGACATTTACCTTGCCATAACATGCATAAGTCCTGTCCCCCCGTGTTTACTAATGACTTTGGCACCCTAGCACAGCTTGCTGTTTTGGAAAGTTAGAAGTAGGTTATCATTACTTGACAAATGAGACAGATCATTGATTAATGTTCTCAATCACAGAGTACAAGAAATTAGAAAACATTATAAAATCTGCAGAGATCAGCTCTGTTATCGTCCATGCTTTGGATTATTTCTGCTCCTTCAGGAGTTATTGTTTCATCACCTGCTATTCTCTCTGTTTTTCTGTATGGACATTTCTGTTTGTCCTTCTCTAAATTCCCATTTACTCCTCTTCCCAAAACATCTCCTCCCTGAGAGAACCCTTTAGGCTTTTGTTCAGCATCTTGATATGTGTGTGTTTGGCCAATAGCGGTTCAGCAAAGAGCTGGACTGACCAGACTGGTCCAAACAAAGAGAGGAAACTTGGCAAGGGAAACGCGAACATGTACACATATAGAAAGAGAAATCCTGAAACACAGATTATCCATGGTTTGGTTTTACTCGTACTTGCAGAAAGTAAGGATTGACAGAACTACTCTCTGCATGTTTGTGCTTGACATCAAATAGTTGTATGACACAGTAACCAAGCACGTAATTTGTTCTATTTTCATATAATGCTTAAATTATTCTCTTTGAAATTTTTTGTAGTGTTCGTTTCTTTAAAATAAATCCCTAAAATCTCTTTTGAAGGGCTGAAAACTGTTAATACAAGCTGCATCTGTGCACACATGTGTTGGCATCGTTGTGAAACCAAGGTTTTGGGTAGAAATACTAAAACGGAAGTTTCACAAAATTTAGTCATGTTTTGAAAAAAATGCCTTTAAAAATGCTTTTTAAATATTTCTTTACATTTTCTATGCTAAATGTACTTTACGGACATCGTTATAATTCCATCTGAGTCACTGCTGCTTCTAGAAAAAAATCCAAGCACAAAAAAGAAACTCAGCACTTTTTTGCAATATGTTAAGGTTTTGTTGGTTTTTAAAACGAGCTGCTCTTAAAACCTCCCAATTACTCATCAAAATCAGAGAGGATAGCTCCTCGCTAGCAACCACAGACAATTCCAACCCCTTAGCAGCCCAAGCAGAGTAGAACTGTAACAAAAAAATATAACATACATTTTATGTTACATCTTTCAATAAAATTAGAATTAATAGTGACATAAATCATATTCATACGGTAACTACATACAATTAACTCATAAGGTTAGGGGAAAAGCCTCAGGAAAAGCAACCGACTCTTCCAGATGTGGAAAAGTTTAGAAGAGGGATAATTCTTGATACTTAATTTTTAAATATTTTATAACATTTAAAAATTGCCTAGGCGTAAAAGCAGCAGTTAAAGTTTACATTCGCAGTTAAATGAAAATATAGATAAACTTGTCCTGTCTTGCCTTACCTTACCTGCATAATCATTTAAAATTTTATTTTGGTATTAATTTTTATAATAATTTTTTATTTCATTTTAAAACCTTTAAAATGTGTATATACTGCTAATCAAACATTTAAGACCAGTTAAAATAAAGCAAACAAACATTTAGCTGAAATAGGCTGTCATTGGCGAAAAAAAATGATAAAGAAATAAGAATAAACAATTTAAAAACCTAAATCATTGCAAGAATGTAAATCTAGTGTAACTCTCTGTCAGGTATCCATATTTTCATGACCTCCTGATGGCAAAGGCAGAAAGTTCTCTTTCTTTGAATGACATCTGGCCAAGGTCTTCTACAGTGTGTCATTACTGCTGAGGTTGGATAGGCAGTAAAACAGACATTTTTAATTTCTTAAAAGATCGTAAGAGCTTTGGAACAAAACAGTCAAATAGCAGACCTCAAATATTTCACCGACCCAGAGCAAGAGGATCCAATTGGCTCTCTGTCAGGACATGGGACGATAGTTGGCCCAAATTAAGCTTCTCATTGGTCTCAATTACTCTCCCATAACCATAAAACAGCGTTTGCTAGAGAAGGGTTTTATAAACAAAAAATATACTCACACAAACCCGAAACTGCCTGTTTAGAGTTTACACGAGAGCACCACGCATGGGACATTAAAACACGGAAAGTTTTATTCTCTGAACAAAAAATGTTCCTCCATACTTTCCAATGTAACTGGTATGGCAAGAAGATCCCACCTCAGATGTTTTCTCCATGGCCCAGTGGAGGAGCCATCATGATGTGGAGGCATATTTTCACTAAAAGAATAATGGAGCTTCAGGTTGTGCAGAGGCTTAAATGGCAGCTGGCTATTTGGAGATGTTACAGGGCTTATTCCCCCCATGGCCATTGTCTCTCTGGATAATAACTTGGTTTTTCAACACAACAGGGCTTCAGTACACAATTCCTGCCTGACAAAGTACTTCTTCATCTAAATCCAATTGAGAATATTTAGGGTTGGATGACAAGGAAAGTTTATAAAAATAGTCACCAGTTTAAGAGAGTCGATTTCCTCCATGAAGTCATCTTCACCACTTAGAACACCATTCCCTCTAGCCTGCTTGAAACAATAGCATCAAGCATGCCAAAGCACTCTTTAGCTGTGATTAATATGAACAGAGAAGGCACTCTTACTGAGCTCTTGTTACCTCTGCCAAGGAGGTTAGGATTTTATTCATGTTTGTGTGTGTGTTTATTTGTCTGTCCCGCTGTGTACAGGATAACTTGATTTTGATTAAATTTTTACCAAAGGTGCACCTTAGTCCAAGGAACAATCCATTAAATTCTGGTGATGATTCATGTTATAATCCAGATGCAGGACTTTTTTAAAGGATTCTTTAACATTACATGGCGGAAACAAGCACTTCCCCCCTAAGCCAGACAGCGGCAGCAGTGACTACTGAAAGGTTCAGCGTGGGACTAAAAAAGTCCAGAAGTATTAATTATACTGAAAGCAAAAACGAAGGAAAGGTGAGCCAGAGTTTTAACTAATGTGTGAGTCAGAATGTGGGGCAAAATTTGCTGCTTGCCGTAGGTCTGTTCTCTCCAGGTTCTTTTCTAGTTTGAAAATGTTTCTATGTTAGATTTTTTTTTATTTTATACATATGCTCCTATACTTTTCATCAGCTTGTAAAGAACCTATTTCAGTTTGTTTGCAGTGAATTGTTTACTCAATTAGATTTTATCCCAATTTCTTCTTTTTGCTCTTGCTCTACTTGTAAACATCTTAGGANGTTTATTTGTCTGTCCCGCTGTGTACAGGATAACTTGATTTTGATTAAATTTTTACCAAAGGTGCACCTTAGTCCAAGGAACAATCCATTAAATTCTGGTGATGATTCATGTTATAATCCAGATGCAGGACTTTTTTAAAGGATTCTTTAACATTACATGGCGGAAACAAGCACTTCCCCCCTAAGCCAGACAGCGGCAGCAGTGACTACTGAAAGGTTCAGCGTGGGACTAAAAAAGTCCAGAAGTATTAATTATACTGAAAGCAAAAACGAAGGAAAGGTGAGCCAGAGTTTTAACTAATGTGTGAGTCAGAATGTGGGGCAAAATTTGCTGCTTGCCATTGGTCTGTTCTCTCCGGATTCTTTTCTAGTTTGAAAATGTTTCTATGTTAGATTTTTTTTTATTTTATACATATGCTCCTATACTTTTCATCAGCTTGTAAAGAACCTATTTCAGTTTGTTTGCAGTGAATTGTTTACTCAATTAGATTTTATCCCAATTTCTTCTTTTTGCTCTTGCTCTACTTGTAAACATCTTAGGATCCAACAGCAAAAAATATGATTCCTTGCAAATTTTCAACTGGTCTAAAAAATTTAAATATGGGTGTGTCATATGTCCCTTTTTTTTAAATCAGGCTACTTATGATCACATTGAAGTGCTTTAGTAATATTAAGTTATTGATCCCTCTAACCAATGCTTTGAGGTATCAATAACTGTTAAACTGTAAATGTTTTGGTTCTGCTCACCTTGGTTTTCACAGCTACATACATCTTCACACTGTGTGCAGTTCTCATTAAAATCTATGTACCTTAGCGAAGAGAGAACATGTTGAAATAATTCTATTGCAATAAGAGTGTTCTTTATCATTTCGTGTTTAATGATTTACAGCCTGATGGATGCCTAGAGTTGTATTTGATCTTTTCAATGTTGCAACGTAAACATACCAATACCACAAAACCCCTCTGTGGTAACTTAAGGTACTATCTTTGGATGAACTGATCTTTCTCACATCTACGCTTCCAACAGTTGATGTGGTCTTTTAGGCTTTTTGAACCAGCTAGCATGCAACAAGCCGTGCTGCTACAAGCTTGATAGTGCCCCACAAGCGGAGCACTGTTTGTAGTGGAGCCTAGCAGTAAATCATGTTTCTGGCGGTGCGCTGGGGATGCAGCCCCTGGCAGCTCCCAGACGGCCTTTGGCTCTGACTCCCCTCTCTTAGCGCCACTCTCTAATTTCAGAGCCGGGACCTTGCCTACTACTGTGTCTTTACCACATTCCCAGAAACCAGAGACGGACAGTCTGCCTGCATGTCTGGCTGCTTGCTTTCCATCTCTTGGTCTTTGCTTTTCTGTCTTTTTTTAATTTTTGTCTCTCTCTATCAGTCTCTTCTTCTGTCGGTCTCTTCTATGGCGTCCGATCCTATGCTGTCTTTCTGTGGCTCTTGATCTGTCATTTCTAAAGTGTGCCCTTCTTCTTTCCCCTGTCTCTATCTGTTTCTCTGCCTTTAGGATTATAGGACTGTACTCTCACTCACAGTATTTAAATCATCCAGTGCCTTGCCACTGACTCTTTTCATCAGTATTGCTCCCATTTTCTGCCAGCATCTCTCTAATTCGTACCATCGGCCAGCTCTTTCGTTGTAAATACCCCTGCTACATTTATATTTTTATTGCTGTACTTTCACAGGGCCCTTAGAGATATTTAAGGTCATATATTTTACTATGTTGGCCAAAAGCCCAAACCGGTTTTAGTTGGATCTCACCACTAATATACTGCTTCATCAACCAGTTCATTATCAACACTGAGGTGTGAGCTTGTTTCAATGGGTTATGAAAGGGTCAGGATTTAGTTCATGAAACAGTAGTCTGTGTTTTATTGGGACCCACATTCTTGCTATTACACAGTGCTAAAAGGCTCTGGTGCCACTTTACTTTTGTGTGTTACTCAATCAGTCTACTGTGTGGAACAATAAAAAACTGCGAACAATGCCTACATGTTTAAATTACCCCTGAGGCCTCAAGTGCAAATGTCACTGCTGTTAAACTGAGCTGGTACCTAAGGGACATGTCATGTACGGTATGTGTTTGCATGGTCTTACATACTGCTGTTTTTACAAGTGCTGGGGATCGCCTTTTTTTACTTACCTAACCCCTGATGGTTAAATTTGTTTAAATAAAAATGATGTCCTTTCAGTTTTATTAGTAAACATTATGATAAAATGTGATTACTAACCCCAGAGCACTTTTTATGGAAAAAAAAGATAATTACTGGGGGGGGGGAAACTTTACCATTAAGGTCCAAGAATACAGGAGTAAAAAAAGTATGATTTAAAAAATACTTATATTGACTAGATAGGGAATAAAATGATTGGCATTGAAGACATGCCTGGTTGTCACGTTGCATCTAAAGCAAATTAGAAACAGTGAAGCCTCTTTACACCGTTTGAGCGGTCCTAATTATAAGATTATTTAGCAGAGATAAACAGCAGATTCCTGGCGGAAACTGTTGAGTTTGTTTGTGCCATAAGAGCACTAACAAGCTAAGAAGACAGACTGCTGTCAGCAGGGAGGGGGATTGAAGGTTCCCTGGAGCTTTTTCAAAAATGTTTGAAAATGGAAATGTACAAATTTGTAAAACAAATACATTTAAACGATAAATGTAAACATTTCTGTCAACGGAGATTTGTGTCATAGCCTGCAACAGTTTTCAGCACAGTGCGGTGCCAGGCAGGTGGCTGTTGTAAAAACAAACGGGAGTGTCTCGGACCAAGGAAATCAAAGGTAAAAAAAGGAAGATAGTTGATGAGAACAGAGGATTCAAACAAGAATGGACTGAATAATTTGCTTTCATTGCCAATGTGGAAGGATTACATGTTTTCTTTGTAATGAGAAGCTGTCAAATAATAAAAAGAGTATTTTGGAAAGGCATTATCAGGGAAGGCATGCTAAATATGCTGCCGATCACAAAGGTAGGAGTGAGGGAAAAAGTGTGATTGCAGAATTTCTGGATAAATTACCTGGAGAGCAAAGATAGATTTAAGAAGTGGATTGCATCTCCTAACTCCACTACTACTGCTAGTTTAGTTGCAAGCATAGAAAACCTTTCACATATCGAACAGGTAGCGCTCTTACAGTATGCAGGTATATGAACTTTCTTCTATTTTTTTCCCCCTAATCCTTAAAATAAAAAACGCACCAAAAATCTGACTTCTTTATTGTTTCTACAATTTCATCAATGCAAAGAATTCTAAAACATTAATATTGTAATGGAAAATAAACTAATTTAAACTAGGCACAAAATATCGTACAACAGAGTAATGTGACCACATGTGACATTTGCTCAAGGATAAACATTTAATCATGAATGCTTATCATATATTTAAGCCCATATAGTCCTTTTATAGAGTGGGATAATAGACTTGAGCCCATGTTGCCATATACATATCTGAGGCTTATATATATGTAAGAATTTAACATTTTTGCGGCTCCATAAAGATTTCTTCTTTTGTTTTTTTGATCCAATATGGCTTTTTGAAAAGTTTGGGTTGCCGACCCCTGGAATAGGATCTTTCAAGGAGAAGTCTGTGGTTCATTTCTCTCCCTATGATGTAGGCATCAACATAAGGTTTTAGCTTTTTTAATCCCTCTGGCCTTGAAGTGTAGAACTGACTTCCTTTATGATTAGAAAATTATTTTGTAAGAGGTAATGGTGTGGAGATGTTGCACAAGAGCTCCTTAGTTAATAGAATGAGGTTAACTGACTGCAACTGATGCAGGTGTTTTTATGGCTCTGTATATATTTGATTGGGAATGCTAGGGTATAGACACTAGTCCTATGATAATCCATGGCCAGTCATAACCCTTAGGCAGTGGTTTGGGTTAATAGTACTCATGGTAAATCTTGATATGTGCTTTTTTTCAATTTGATCTACAGTCTTTTATATGCTTAAGTGTTTAAAATAATACTTACAAGCCTTTCTGTATTCCATAGCTGCATTTTATTATTTTTAAATGACCAACAGGATTGTTTAATTGGGTATTTTTCTATGTCTCTAAACTCCATATTGACATACAGCCAAAAGATAGTACACAGGTCTTGCCTAGTCAAGTATGGGGCAAAGCATATAATAAGAATTACAATCTGACACTACATTTTTAAACAGACCTTGTACTTGGAGAGGAATATTTACAATAGTATTGAATAGTAGCCACCAAGAGTAAGGTCACCCACCCTGTGTCTTCGTGGGGATATCATTTACTCATACCATAAATAAAATGCCATGAAGCAGAGGGCCTCCCCAGAGGTTAGGTTACTCTTGTTTTTATAGTCATGTATCTTCTGTTGCAAAGAATAAATGTTTTCTAGAGTTATATCAGTTGGCTGCAGTGGTTGTTTTATTTGATTTGTAAGTGTCCTGGGCTATTTTCCCTGCTTTTTAACCATTTTATCTCAGATACAGTACACAGGCATAGGTATCCTATGTCTTCTAGAATATTTCCCTACAGTCCGCCAAGATTTTTTATATCATTATGAGATGTTTCTGTCCATTGACTATCAGTTTCAGTCTTGCTTTGGAGGAAGACATTTCAAACATTTTATTAACACATTGCCCAGTGTGTGCCAATATGTACAATATTTTTATTCTGCTTTAGGGCTCTGTGTGTATATCTTGCAAAGTCCATCTGTATGAATTCATGCACATAAATCTAAGATCTAGTGTTATGAAGCACCAATATAGAAAGTTGTAGTAATTTCAGATTGTCGAAATACCAGCATCCAGTTGTCCACATAAAAAGGTTGTTGTATTGTTTAGCCAGTCTTCTTTCAAATTTTCAGTTTATGTATGCACAAAGGAGGCACATCTCATGTGTATGTTATCACTGCTGCTACCAGGTTCCTAAATGCCGCTGGCGGGACCAGAAATGTTGACACCATTGCAGTGAACCAGCCCCAATCCCACCAATTAAGTTTACAGAATTGTTCCATCACATAAAACGGAGAGGGTGATGTACTCTAGAAGACCTCTACAATCCTTAGTATAGATGAACCAAGGTCTGCCTTATATACAGTATAATATAGTGGTCTTGGTCTTGTGTGGAAATTAATACAGAAATACAGTAATAAGTACAGACTGCCTTTTACTGTACTATTAACATACTCTTCAACATCTTGATATATAACTAGATTTTCTTAGATTTTGAAAATATATTATTTCATGATCCCTAAATTGATTTGATTTCACCGTTACATCTGAGCAATAAAATCTTTATATACAAAATAAAAAACAAAGTAGACATTTCTGAGACAAAAAAATATATAAGAGAAACCCCCAAAAAACATGAATTATACCATAAAGGCTAGTTACAAGGATTTGAGTACTGCTTCTTATCAGAACTCTGATAGACAAAAAAAATAAAGAACAGCAGACAGCTATAGGATAAGACATAGATGAAAGTCTAGAGATCTAAGTACAGTATGTCTCCGGCTTTACATATTGCAAATGATGAGGGAAGCAAAGAGGCTTTGCGCTAAAGCCGACCTGATTAAAAGAAAAGTTAAAAGGTTGCATTGAATCTCTGACAGAGAGGAGAATAAAAGAGAAGGCCAAGCTGACTAGGCTATCTATTTTCATTTACTCTCAGGAAGATGTTTTTGTTTTTTTTAGAAAGACCAAAAGAAGATAAAGAGTGGACCAGAGCAAGAGAGATAACAGGGAGATATTGTATTTGGCTATGTCATAGGTTCACTCTGATGTCAGACAGCAGATTTGAATTAGCAATATTTCAGGTAAAATAACTAAGTCTCACCCTTAACCCTTTATATACTCCCAAAGCTACTAGATTTTACATTATAAAGACAAACTGGGGCTTAGTTTGAAGTTATAAGTTGTATTGTTTTATATGCTCTGGTAAATAAAGTGCTTACAAATGAATTTATATGCCATCTGTTCTTACAGCTGGATTTTCCCTAAGAGATTCCATTAAACAAAGGCCGATTTATCTAGCTTGCTTCGTATTTTGACATGTGAGACTGTTATTCATAGGAAGGAATGATAGTCATTTTTGAAAACAATGAATTTAATAACCTCAGAGTAGACACTATAATAATGGTTGGTGCAGAAATAATATGTTTTAAACTTACAGACTTTATTTTTTTCATTAAATATCTCATAAAAGTTCAGGAAATGTAAACTTAAAAGGCAAAACAACCCTGCCCCTTTGATTTGCTTACGAATGACCAACTGGGATGGATTACCAAAATGTAGGACCCTAATTGGTAAAGACAAAGGTTGTAACAGGATTTAGCCCAAATAACATCCAAAAAGTATATGCGTAGATGGCGCTCTTAAAAGACAAATTTAGTTAGATGCATAAATCTAAGTTTTTTCAGCAAACATATACCACCGTTTACACTACCCTTAAAAAACTGAGCCGAGACCGGTCCGAGCTCAGTAACTGAGATAACTTGTCGTGTGTGAACGGAAACAACCTGAACTGAACCGAGATAAACATAACCGGACCGCGCTAACTGCAGACCAGTTCCCGAGGTGGGTTCGGCTCGGTTTTTTCCTGGCTCGGTTCTCTGATAACAAGAGCGCATGAGCAGAACGCGTCATCGCCGACTGGCTGAACATGCCGATTCACACTCCATTCCAGAAAGTCAGCTTCCCAAAAGCCGACTTTCTCAAGTACATCCGCGCAAGGTTGCCGTCTTCGCCTGACCCACCGCAAACACGGAAGTACAGCAATAATAATCAAGCATAACTTTCTGAATGTGACGGGGCGCCGCCATTTAGATTTGCTTGATTCCCTCCTCCTTCGTCTTCTTCTTCTTGGGTTTTACGGCGGTTGACAAACAGCGTTTGGTGCATTACCGCCACCAGCTGCTTGAGTCCCTCCTTCAATCCTAGCAGTAATACCGCACATCGTCACTAGGAGGCGAGGAGTCGAGGCGTCGAGATAACCGAGATAAGTGTGACGTGTGAACGGTCGTCAAAACTGAGCTTGGCCTGGTTACCGATCCAAGCTCGGACCGGTCTCGGCCTGGATCGGTTTTTCAAGGGTAGTGTAAATGGGGCTAGAGGCTACATGCCCAAAGATAATAAAACATTTGTTGTATTTTGTTTTGTTTTTAACAAACATAGAAAGTAGTCTGTCTTTCTGTGTTCCCTCACAATAAAACCTCAAAGTCATTCTAACACAGAGCACTATGTACAGCTTTTTAGCTTTAACCACAAAGTAAGACTTGTCAGGGTACAAGGAAACATCAATGGTGTAAGAATGGCCACAACATTATGTAAGAAAATTACAAAATTTTGATAAGAACATACTGTGTTGTTCTTACATTAACTAGAGCTTAGAAGGCCATTTTAAGTTAGACCTCTAACTTCCATGTTTAGTGCCTCTGAAAGAGACATGCGACACTGCAATGTTGCAAAATTAAATAGTCTCCCATTGCTTTTAGTGATTATTACTTGGATGGAGCTGCTTGACCATGGAAACCCATTCCATCAAGTATTCTGTGTACAGTTCTTAAGCTAATCTAAAGGTCACATGAAGTTTGAAGGTGTGTAGGGATTGACGCTGCAGAAGGTTGGGGACCTCTTTGCACTATGTGCTTCGGCATCTGCTGACCCTGCTCTGTCTGTTTACATGGCCTACCGCTTCAAGGCTGAGTTGCTTTTGTTCCCAAACAATTTATTTTTTTTGCAATACAGCTGACAGTTGTGTGTGGAATACTTAAGAGTGAGTCAATTTCAAAACTGGATTGGCTGCACAGGTGGCATCCTATCACAGTTTCATGTTGGAATTCACTGACTTTCAGAGAGCAACCAATTCTTTCTCAAATGTTTTAACAACAGTCTGCACGCCTAGGTTCTTGATATTATACACCTGTGATCTTGCAAGTTATGCACTATTGTTTAATCACAGATCAAAAACCAGCTCATTTACTCGAGGAGCCTTTTTACCCGATACTATTTTACTTGGATTGTAAATGGCCTGTACTTATACAGGATATTTTCTAGTAAGGAGACTTGACCAAAGTGCTTTACACTACATTCAGTCATTCACCCATTCAGGTACGCACTCACACACCGATGGTGGCAAGCTGTGTTGTAGCCACAGCTGCTCTGGGGCATTAGTCTGACTTTATGTTACATCAATGACCAGTGTTGGGCACGTTACTTTGAAAAAGTAATTAGTTATAGTTAC
>NW_015151181.1:51585-60903 GCF_000732505.1 Cyprinodon variegatus
GTTAGATTACTCGTTACTAAAACAAGGTAACGGCGTTAGTAACGCCGTTACTTTCAACGCCGTTAGTCCCATCACTGTCAATGACAAATGGAAACTGCAAACCAAAGATCTTGAGATGGCATTTTATCAGCTGATCATAACAAGGAGATGGTCTGACAAGGTTTAAACATGATGCTGTCTGTATGACACATGAAGGAATAGAATCTTGTCTCCACCAAAAACAGTTCGAACATAGGTAAAGGATACATATCACTCTCTTAGATCCTTTCTTCTGTTGTATAAATTGTTCACCTGCTGTCTAGGAGTGAAGTTGAAATGCTTTGCTTTAAATTAGTTGGGTTTTTTGGGGGGCTTCTCATTTTGGAGAGGTCTCATTCAAATGAGGTACTTCACACCTCCAACACCCTCCAAGTTAAAAAAAAGTTATAAAGTTTGACCAAAAAGCAGGAGGAGAATCAAAGAAGAATATCATCCAAAATGATAAAAACTGTTTTACCCTTATAAAAAAATACATTATTGAACAGAAGATATAACTCAATTAGTTAATTAGTAAAGTAAGCTAAACCCTCATATTATTGTTACTGAACACAACTTACATGTAAGAGAGTTTTTATAATATGAAAGCTACCAAAATATGAGTAAACACAAATTTTCCTCTCCAAAGTGTTATTCATTTTGACTATGTTCTATATATGTGCATCCTGAGCAAAGTGTGTTTACAAAAATATCATTATGGGTCCATAATGACAATAACGATTCTTGCTTCTTAAACATGTCTTTAATTCAGGACCCTAACAAAAATAAGCTAGTTAAAAGTAGCGCCAAAAACAACACTGAATGCATGTAAATACTGTGTTCCCCAAAACAAAAACAGCACTCAAACAGAACTTTACTGTCAAGTTCAGCGGAAGTTAGTTGAGGACCCAAATGCAAAGATGAAAAGGTGGAGAGGACTTCTTGCAGATTTAATTTAGATGTAGATGGTAACAGAAGCACAAATCCAGAAATAATAAACAGTGACCCAAAACTAGGAGATGCCAGGGAGAAACATACATGAGGAGTGAAGATGATCCAGCAATTAGGAACACAGAGGAGGAGTATATATGGAAAAGAACAAAGAATGGAGTGATAGCTAATTGGAGAGGCAGTTGTGCACAGAAGCAGCTAAGGAAAGGACAGGGGCAATAAGAAGTAAGCAGGGCTTAATTAAAACTAGAAAAGGATTTAAATTAAGCAAAAAGGGAAATAAGACCAATGACTAGAAAACAAAGGAGGAAACTGATTGGGGACTGAAGGTAACTGAAAAACCATCAAACAGGAAAAGTTAAACTAATAAGTAATTAAAAACATGATATAATTCTTAACAGTGAAAAAAGTTAAACAAATGCAAGCGTAATTGAAGACCCAAAGTGAAGACTAAACAAAACCAAAAAGGCAGATCATAAAACCTTAAACTGCTTGTGGAATATTGTGATTCAAACACACTGCTATTCTGTCAATGAGCTAAAAGTGAGCACAGAGTGCAAACTTAAGCAGAAGCTGGATGATGTGCTATCAAAACACCAACAAAAAAGTTATATGGATACATCTCTTGTTGTCATTTTGCTATTAGTGCCTGCTGTCATTATCAATTCATCACTATCGAGGTTAACTGCTCAATTAATCATGATATTTTTAAGGCTATTTTGCTCTACTTTGATTTTACTGCACTAACTCTATAGCACTAATCATAAAACCTTTTAGAGACCTTTAATGTTGGTCACTACTATTTACTTTTGTAGCTTTTACTTAAGAAATGTCCATTTAGTGTGCCCGCATTTACATGCTCTCCCACATTTAAGCCCCGTCATTCCTCATGAGTCCTGGCAGTGTCCAGCTTTGACCTGGGGAATTCCAGTTCAGGTTTGGAGCAATGTGCACATTCACTTTTCCAGCTGCTGCGACATGGTGCTCCATGGAAGCTGCATTTTGCACCCTACTATTATATGCAGAACCCTCCCTGGATCATCCTTTTTACACTCTAAATGTTGTATCCACTCTAGTGTGTTAGACTCCCATTTGAGGTTTTTGTGCTGAGACTTATTTTCAAGCTGTCCTTCAGTCTAGCCCTCTCCAGACAATAGTAGAATTTCTCAGTATCAAACCCTTTCTTGTTTTGTAAAACAAATGAAGTGATTGACAGTAATGCTTTACATCAATAACAAAACATTCTGTTTGTAATTAATGATATGGGTAACCTGATGTTTTTTGGCAGAACATAAAATCCATCAACTCAATAGCTGAAAAAATGTCTATAAGTAAATTTGTAGTAATAATCACAAATCTTTTCTTTTATTTAACCTTAGTTTTACCAAGAAAAAAAATATTGAGATTTGGAAACTCTTTTACCAGAAGTAAAAAAAAAGCAAAAGGTACAAGTTTACATGAACATCAAAAATATTCATAAAACTAAAAGTAATATTAGACTATTTACACCAAAGTATAAAGAAATAAAGAATAAAATGCAATAAAAAAAACATAATTTGTCAAGTTTCTGTGCACTAATCATACATTAACTTTACAAATAACTAAACCTTGGATTTTACTGTGGAATATTATAATTAAGTCTTATGTCATAATAAGCACCTATTTGTAAATTAGATCTCATAAACCTTTTTGTGTGTTTTTACTATAGACTAATAAAGACCTACTTGGCTGTGGATGGATTTGATAGCAATTTCAGGCTTACAGGCTTTGCGTGCCTATCTTCCCAGCCCCATGATTACATAATATAATTTGCAAGTCAGAAGTCGTCATGTCATCATGAACTGTAAGCCGTACTCCCAAAACCCAGTTAGCAGAAGTAAATGTTCAAATATCATTAGAACATTCCTATATGGCAGTGTAAATCTGATAAAACTGCTCTTTCCCATTTTCATACTGTTTTAATAGTAAAGTGTTACAGCACTTTTCTGGCCTGGTGAAAAGTTATTTTTTTGTATTTTTTTTTATCATTTTAGAAATAATGATATAAGCACAACAACACCCACCCACACACATATATGTGTGGGTGTGTTGTTTTATATATATATGAAAACTACTTCTATACATGTGATAAAAGTATAAAAACATTAGTTATAGCCCGATTTCTTCAACCAAATATGGTACAAAAATAAATATAGCAAACAAGGTTTACAATATTGCCTGTAAATAGAAGTTAAAGTTTAATTTTTAATATTGACACAACTATGATAGTTCAGCTCTGCATAAAACATTGCCTTTAGATGCTTAACATCTGATATTCAATGTGGATTTAGTGCAATTAAGACATTTAGGCCACAGAGGCTGCTATTTCTCCTTAAGGAAGTTACTCACTCAAATGTTCCATGTTTCTGATCCTAGCTCCAGCACTAAATATATATATAATATAGTGCAGAAGTGGGCTTTATGCTGACCTGCAAGGCTTTAAACCTGAATGGTGACAAAGCCATTCTCAAGCTCATATCAAGGTGCTAATTTTGAACCTGGATTTATATTTATGTTTGAGTCTGTTCATGGTGGGGAAACCTGCTCCACAGCAGTAGGTTGAGCCAAACATACACAAAATGTGCAGGGTCATCTTTGAGCACGCCATTTCACTTCTCTGTCACCAGTTCACAGCAGTTTTTCCAGCAGTCCAAACTTTCTTTAAACTTTTTTCATCGTGTTCTCCTTCTTTCCCATCTCCCAGCTGGCCACAGGTTTGCCTGCTGTGTCTTAAAGTAGCTAGCAGCAGCTAAGACTGACAGCTTATTGGCTAATTTGTATCACGTGCAACCTGGTCCCGGACACTTTGAAGGGTTTACCGTACAATTAGGAGAAGTGGCGCAAGTGAAATTAGACACAGCCGTCGGACAACATGCAGTAATTCATAAATGTTTTAAATCAGGTTGGGTCCGAAAAACAAAAAAAAAGTATGTACGTTTATTTTGTTTGTTTGTTTTTTTTTGTTTTCTTTTATATATATATATATATATACTGTTATGTCTGTGTTGGACAAATACTTCTTTGTTTTTACAAACTGTATGTACAAAAGAAAAATAAAATCTCAATAAAAAGACAGTGATCTGGTTGGGTCCGGATCCGACCACGGTTCGCTAATCCGTGACTTCTGATATACCGTAGTGCCTATTTATGGCCGCTGCGGACGCACTTCCGCAATAGCTTAGATGTCCAAACCCATTTGAGGGATTTGGTAAATATATCTTGCTGCAAAGCTCGTACTGAGATCAAGCCTTGGTTTTTAAGATGGAGTACCCCCAGTGGACCAACAACTGCGACGCTGCTCAGTCAGATTTATAGTATAGCAACAGTGAGTACCGTACAAAGATTTCAGATTGGGATTTTAGTATTTTCATAAGAAAATGCAATTAGTTGCATTCATTTTTTTGACGCATTGAAATTTTTATAATTCATCAAGCGAAATTATCACGTCAAAGTCAAGTTAAAGTCCGACCCTACACAAAATACACAAACATTATGAAAAAGCTTACTAATTAAGAAGTGGCACTCCATATTATAGTTATGTTATTAGCCATGATCAATGGGTAGAGCCGAAGAACCCAAATTATGTGCAATGCTCTGCTAATGTCTATAAATGCCATCCAATATTGCCCATTGTCATCAAAAGAGTTATCAGAACTGTCATACAGTATCTTTATGGCTTTGATTAGGAGCCTAGGTGAGTAGAGTATCCAAAAATTTGTACAAAATAGTACAAAAATGGTACTTGAGTAAGAGTAGCTGTACAGTACTAAAATATATCAAAATTAGCCCTCCAAGAAATTATTCAAGTAAGACTAAAATAGTATTCGGTAAAAAGGTTCCTCAAGTAACTCAGCCTGTATCGATCTACTTACTAGTTATGACTAAAAACATGGAATTTATTATTTTGAAAAGTATCTAAAGTTAGACAACATGTAAAAGTTTTTTCTATTATTGTATTATATATATATATATATATATATATGTGTGTGTGTATGAAATCAATCTCAATCCTCTCCCCGTGTCTCCACTGTGTTTGTGTGAAGACAGTGGAGAACCAGAGAGGAGATTGATTTATGTATATATATAGAATATGCCAATCAACAAATTGTACCTCGTGGAATTTAACATTTATGGCTTAAGTGGTGAAAAAGCAATTTTGTTTTTGGTTTTTTGAGATTATGTTGCATGTTTGGAAAGCTGGGTTTAATCTGTGGCCAGTCAGGCTGTGGTGATCGAGGCTTCTCTAATTTTAGGCCTTTAGGTCTACAATTCCTGAGTCTGCCGTATAACTCGGGCAGCGAGGCTGATTGTTTCCAGCCATGATGGAGTTAATGAGGGGGTGGCGGTTATCATGATACGCACTTGCACACTGGAAGATACACTCATGGATTCAAACAGACCCATAACTGAATAATCATAGAGCCATAGTATGTGTGTATGTGTGTGTGTTTTAAAGCACAGCACATTGGCTCTGTCAACAACCCACAGGGTCACTCTCCTAATCTCTTATTAGTGGTCTCCTCTGCTAGACATGCACAAATCTGCAAGCTTAGAAAGATACACACACATACATACCTCATTGTAACCTTACTCATCCAGTTCACAGTATGGTGTTTAATGCGTGCTATGTTAGGAGCCTTAAATTGAAACCACATGAAGCACAGTAGGAGCAGATCTGCTAAATCTCTGCCAAAAGATGGGTGAGTCATGGCTGTATTTGGACGTGCAATCACTCACGTGTGTTTTGTTGTATCTCCAGATACTGTGTAACTAATCTTGTGGAGACAAGAGTGTTACACTAGTGCAGAACTACTTTATGTCACAATAGTCTGAAAACGAAGTTTGGTCTTTTTTTTCTGTTTTTTTTTCAGTATTTTAGGGAAGTTACTTTCACAAAGTCTCCACATAAATGTCTATAAAAACATCTTGTATTTGTCTCAAGTGCTACACTTAGAACAACCAATTAAATGCGTACTTTGAAAAATTTCCTATGCAAGTTTGAACAGAATAAACTTAAACTTAAAAAAATCTTTCAGGCATTAGGCTTCTGTTTTAGAAGCTGAATCTGCTTGTAATGCTACATCAAAGTTGAAGGCACTTAAACCACAGCCATGAAATTGGCGATTAATAGTGTGGGAACACAGGACTGCATTTTCCCACGCTTCTGCTCTCGTATGTTAAGATTTTCCCATAGTTCAGCCCATCGTCTTCAAGCCAAATGTCCCAAATCTAACGTGACTGGAAAGGTTTAGTTCTATGTAGTTACTGAGGCCAAGATTCAGCTGTCCCTGCTGAGTGCTGGTCTCTCACCATTGCTCTCTTCTCAGCCGGTGCATTCTTTTACAGGGTCTCAGTCCTACGCACTTCGAAAAACATAGTTTTTAACGTACCTTTTCCCCCCGCCAACTTTTAGAACACAAGAAAAATTAATCAGATTTTTTTTCTTTGTTTTATATTTTCCTGTTTCACTTTCCAGTTTGTAATTTTTACTTCAACTTGCTCATAAAAATTGATAGAAACGAATTAATTCATTCTTTCCAACAGGGTTAGGTTGTAAAATGGCATGCTAATGTGAATGCTTGCATCAAGCATGCCTGAACATTTTTTTTTATTATTAACATGACCATTTGGGCCAGTCAGACCTTTTTTTTGAATTTGTTATCATTTTTGTCTTTGAGTCTAAAAAACAGAGAAAAATCCGGTGACTCATTGTCAAGTTTAGCACATATTCCAGGGTATTTTACACAGCTTACATCACTTTATTCCATGATGCAATTTCTATTTAAAAAAAAAACAGTTGTTTTTGTTGTCTTTAATTCCATTAAATTACAATTCAGTTTATTTATATAGCACCAATTCACAACACTTCATCTTATAGCACTTTACTGTTCACCAGATCATAAAGTCAAATTGATTCAAAGTTTTCTATCTAAGGAAAACCAGTTGATTGCATCGACTCATTGACTCAAATGCAATCCCTCACACTAAGCGTGCTTGTAGTGACAGTGGAGAGGAAAAACTCAATTTTAACAGGAAGAAACCTCCAGTAGAACCAGGCTCAGTGTGAGCGGCCATCTGCTGAGGCCGACTGGGGTTCAAGGAGACAGAAGCAGAGATACTGTAAAAGGCGGCCCCGTCCAGGAAACACATAGCCAGGCAGACGAGCCCTGAGCCAGCTTCTATGTCAGAGGATGAAGACAGCACATCAAGCCAGTAGCAGCCAGAGAAACAGGACTACACTGAAAAACAGGGCCAATCTCAAACCTCAAACATCTATAAAAAAAAAAAGTTATGATGGCAGCAGCACAGCTGATATTTTTCTCCAGGATGGAGTTGCAGCCAAACAGGAACAGACGAGGCAAAGCTACTATGAGAAAAAGCAGAGAGAGCATAACGTTAGAGATTGAACTAACAGATTCTACAGAGTGGTAGAAAGGAGATAGAATGAAGCAGAATGATGAAAAAGGTGTCTAAATGTGCCAGACAAAATTCTAATCCAGTTTTCATATTTTAGGAAGGTATCAAGAAGTGATACAGCCCAATTTTAAGGTTCAATGTATTTTTTCTAACAAAGGTAGGTTTAAGATTTTTTAGGATGCCTCAATGTGCCAGAAAAATTCTAATCCAGTTTTTATATTCTATGAAGGTATCAAAATGTGATACAGCTCAACTTTAGGGTGAATGTATTTTTACTCTTGTGGTCACAGCAGACCTGTGATTCTGATGGTGTGTGTTCAAATACTACTTTTCATGTGCCGTACGCCTACACAAAACCTTTGGTCAGTCTGTCAGTTTTTGTTAGTTCCACTTGTTTGATGTTTGCTTGTTGCAGCAGGGGCAGCAAACAGAGGATCTGGGCACCACCAACAAAGCCAGTTTACCTGTTCTAAGCCACCCTGTCCAACAGGTTACACATTTAACTGCCATACCTGCTCCTTTCTCTTTACCCTCTGATGTGACAAACATTATTTCAGCATAATGATCATACTTAGTGTGCATTTATAGCGCTGCGAGGGGAGGGGAGCATGAAAAAAAGCTCAGTGAAGCAGGAACACATTCATAATTTTGCTTAAATTTGCAAAGCTATAATAAGAGCAGAGTGATGAAATATGGGAATATGTATTTTAAAGATAAAATTAAAAACAGAGGAAATTAGAAACTTTCCTTGTATTACCAGCCTAATAGTTGAGTTAGTTTGTTCTGGTGTATATATTTTATCTTCATTGTATGTGCATGTTTAAGGGGAAGCTCTGTGTTTACACCTTTAAGCCTTTCTAAGAAGAGATCAGCCGGGACAAACTGTTTAAATAACACTTCATGATGTATATGTATTAAATAACCATGAGACATTACAACAGATTTTGACAGAAATTGTAATCTTACTCAGACCAGAGAAATTACTCAGGGTTACATAGGGCAGCGCTTAGCAACCAGTTAAAAATGCATTTTATGCACACAGTCTGCCACAGCATCATATTATTACATCATACACGTTTGTAAATGAGAAGACATCCCTGGCTACAGCCTTATCAAAATATTACACAGTGTTTTTAGATCAAGGACTCAATGAATTCACTGTGAGAGATAGCTCGCTGTTAAGAGTTTGTATACTCTCATTTCATTTCCAAAATCTACATAATTAACATGATAACTGTATATCCTGACAGAATAACTGTGCTAATGTTTAAACTGCTTGGAAAAAACATAAGTTTTGACACATAATAGGCAGGTAATATTAAGGTTTGAAAATAATCCTATCACATGGCTGTGTTTTTCATCGCTTTCAAGTGATATCTGTCAACTTTTCTGTATTTGAGAGAGTGAATTGTGTTGCATTATGATTTTAAATGTAGTCGGACTAACCTTAAAGATAAAAAAATAAGAAAAAAATGAGTCTCTAGACGTGTGTAGAGAAGTAATCACTTAAAGATTTGAGACAACACGGTTCTACAGAATGTGGACTCGGCATAAACACTGATACAAATGGAAATAAAAATGGAAATGCCTTTGCTGAGCAGGTTCTAAATGTTAGGTGATAAGACAGTTGCTCACCAACTAAGCATAAGTGTGATAAGCTGTGGGGGTTCTTAAGCAAAAACCAAATTTTATGATTTTTTAAACTTTATCTTTTCCTACTTGGAGGAGATGCAGCAATTTTTGTGCATCTCAGGAGGCTAATATTCAGACCATCCTGATCTCGCGAGCTTTCAAGATTTCACTCGCTAATCAGTCTGGAGACTCTCCGTTGAAGAAAATTTGGAGCCGTTCACCAAACGAACGTCCAATCAGCGTTGGCTTTGAGGCGGGTTGAGG
>NW_015151181.1:61190-82950 GCF_000732505.1 Cyprinodon variegatus
GACTCCGCCAGATGGATTTGCTCCGCATATCCATCTGGCGGAGTCTGGTTAAATATTCAGCAGGACCTTAATGGAGAAATGAGATGTTCTCCAATGAAGTTGAGACAATTACAAACCACAGATTTTACCGAACATCGCTGCAGTTTCCAAAATATCTAAAAATCTAAAAAGCCACCAAAGACATATCAGGAAACACAACCGACGACTCACAACTGCCAGCAATCAATGTCAGAAAGTCAATGGAGACACCATCAGTTTCTTACTGAGTAGAGCACCATCTGTTTCTGGAACTATAAGGAGAAAAGAGGCTTTGAGGAGCTACTCACATCTCTCCTTACAATTTTCATCTATGCTACGTGACTACCTCCTTTACAGGTTTATATTGTAAAAGAAAAGTAGAAAAAATAATAGATTTACCAAGAATTACTGTGAC
This sequence comes from Cyprinodon variegatus, assembly GCF_000732505.1. NCBI lineage: Eukaryota > Metazoa > Chordata > Actinopteri > Cyprinodontiformes > Cyprinodontidae > Cyprinodon > Cyprinodon variegatus. The sequence goes on from NW_015151181.1 coordinate 61,624, forward strand.
TTAAGGTGCTGCTCAGTCTGTAGCAAATAAAGAGTTTTGGAATATTTTAGTGAAAACTTGTTGTTCTGTTGGTATGGTAACAACTATGGGGGTGCAAACATAGCACAGCTGGCCCTAAAATAAAGTGTAGCTCCCCTTCAAATGAGTCTGTGTAGCTGAACCATTTTTGGTGTGTAGCAATACATCAGTAAACCACGCAGAAAACATTCACACGGGACTTGATCTCACTTTGCTCATTTGTTGCAACTGTCTAGTGCTTATTTGCATGAGCTCTGCAGGCTTTTTTTTTTCTCCTTTGAGTCAGTCTGTATAGATGTTGACTCCACCTATGTTTGCATACCAACACGTATGTGCTTTGCATATCAATACATTAGTCGTTTCTGCCAGTACCAAGCAGTGCTGGCTAGCCCTATTCACGGCTCTCTCTGGAGGATTTGCCGAGTGTAACAAAACCCAGTAATTGCAGCTTGATGGAAAACACTAATACACCTCGTAAAAACACTTAAGGTTGGTACAATTACTCTTTCCAGCAGGCAAAGCCAAGAAACGGACCACTGAGTATACTTTTCAAGTCAACAAAGTTCTGACTAACAAACAAGCAGCCTTCATTATAGGCATTATTTTTAACTTTAATTTTGTCTAGACTGTTTAAATTGGAAATTTAAAAAAATACGAAGTTGTTTTAATTAGCCACATTTGCCAATTTAACCACCTTATAACAATCATTGCCCATTTATTTCATTATCAGAAATGTCTCGAGCCAAAGCTAAACTTGGGCAATCCTGCGGTTTATATAGAAACACTAATATCAAATGTCACCTGATTTTTTTTCTCATTTTTTAACGAAATACAGGAGATTGTTGTCTATATACTCATTTCAGAAGATGGTCAAAAAATTTGTTGTGCTCAGAGGATGACTATCCCTGACTCAAGGTTCCCATGGCCCCTATTCTGCTGAGTCCTGACACTTTTGCTCCCCTTCATCCTTTCACTGGTTGCTTCTCCCCCCATAATCTTTGTTTTGATTGATAGCAACATTATTTTCACCCTCTTTTACTAATTATCCACTGTGATGATGGTAATGAGTGTGGGTCATTCTAGCCAAGGCTTTGTTGGTTTCTCCAAACTCGCTGGTGGGTTATGTTTTTTGTTTTTTTTCCCACTGCGGTGAGTCCACCGTGGAATTTACTGGTGCAAAAACAAAGAGGAGCTTGTTAGACACTCACAATCAGTACATTCTAGTTCTGTTGACTGTGGAAAACTAAGGGAGACAGAGAAGCCGAGATAACAAGAGCTTCAGGGTTGTTTAAATTAGTTTTTTTTTCATCTCCCTTCTTGCATGACTGATTATTTGTGCTAATGTGTGTGTAAATAGGCACACATTCAAAAGTGTAGCTTTTTTGTGTTCCACATTCAAGGACAACTTTGTTAGTAAAATTACATATTTTGTTTGTTTTTTAACTTTACTTACATTTTTAAACTTGAAATGCTGTAGAAAGATCCATGGGTGTATTTTTTCAGCTGATTTTCAGCAAACAAAATGGTCTTCCAGCAGCTCCTACTTGGATTAGGAGCTGGACAGCAGCTCTGTAACCTGCTGGGAAACCCTCCAGCAGAGATCCTCTGGGAAGGAAGAGCTCTCAAACAATTCTCAGTTGGATCTAGCAACACATTTTGACGGGATACCACAAGAAAATGGTTTGATTTAGACCATTGTGTTGCAGTTGTTGGTGTTCTGTCATTCCCCTGCTGAATGGAGAACATTTGAACATGTCTGAAGTGCTTCTCACCCTCTAACAGACTTTCTTTCTGACTTACCCTTAAGAAATCCCAGAGTGTGATGCTGCCACTATCTTGTATCAACCATAATCATAAGGTGGTTATGATGAAAAGCATTTATTTTCTAGCCTGGGTGCCATTCCGAACTTAGTCCCGCCCACAAGGTTTGAGGTCGGGAAGTTCGGTCTGGCATTGCTCCATAGTAGTGCGAGTATGATCGCCCACTCTCTGGCAATCCAATCAAATTGTCAGGGCGGGCTTTATACGATGATGGACAGATGATCAACAGTAACGTAATCAACCATGTGACCAAAGCGCACATGGGTGACAACAACAATGGCTGCCGCCGGAGAGTTGAGGTGAGTGGATTCTGCTATTAGGTCTGTTCTAGAAGATATCGACAGCAAATTAATTTTAAAAGAGGAACAGAGAAACGCGATCAAGGCTCATCTTCTTATTCTAGGCGTGAAACTGCACGCTTTGATTTTTGTTGACAACAACTATGCGTTGCTTAACATACGTCACACACTCCGTTGCTCTTATTGGTTGTAGGTCTATCCAATTGAATGCAGAGGCATTTTTTTTTCCTGGTTCGTTCGAAACACGCCCCATAATCACAGCTCTATGGAGCAGCATCAGACTCATATTCTGACTAGAATTGAGGAGGACTACGTCAGGCTATTTATTTTCCACCATTCGCTTTATTTTTGCATATAGGCCAGTCTCTTGCCCTTTTTTTCTGACTTACTCAACAGAGCTCCTTCTTTAACCAAATTACTATGTACTACATGGTTGTTGGCAGATTGAAAGTTGGACTTTTAATAACCTTCTTTGGAAATTGCTTTCTGCACACCCAGTACTTACCTTGACAACACATTCTTTGAACATTCTGCAGATTTATCATTGCTGCCTTGACTGTTTCTTTGATTAATCTGTTTAAAAGGATGGCCAAGTCATGCATGGTCTGCAGTTGTTTAAACAAATTATGGACAACTTTTTTCCTGACCCGTTTGTGGTGTTCCATGATGTTGTTTGTTCTCGAATAGAATAGAAACACTTTTCTAGTCTTAAGGTGAGGAAATTTGGGTGCAGAATAGCAAAAGTAGACAGAGGGAACTTTAAAGACAAAAACAATAATATCTTAAATGTTAAACTGTATAGCGAATCAGCTTAGGCAAAGAAAAATACTTGGGCGTTTTAAGTTTCAAGGTATATTCAGGACAAATTTAGAAATGTTCATGTCAAAAAACAAAATAGGCAGCCAGTTTGCAGAAATATGGTAAAACCGTCCAAAATGTGCAAGATTGTAAAACAAAACAAAAAACTACTTGGTGCAAATTAAACAAGTCTTTCATTGAGCTCTCCAGCTCCATAACAAATTCATACTTGAAATGGAAGACATTAACAAACTTTGATATTTTTCAGCTCCTAATGAGCTGATTAAATCATTTCATTTTAGCTGCAGATAATCCACTACTCAAACATGCCACACTTTAGGAGATTGGCTAAAGCCACCACAGATTTAAATAAGGTAGTTAGGAGCACTCCTAATTCTTCAAGGGTCCTCAATAGTTAGTCTGTCCTGAAGCTTCCTGGAAAGAGTGTTGCTACTCCCGTCCAGTTCATTGTCGTCTTCTGTCTTGACTCGTCTCCAAGGTAATATGAACATAAGGATTTCCCTAAGGTTATTAGGTTTATCTTTCACAGAGTGGCCAGCACCTGATCTTTCCATTGCCGTAAGGGATTGTAAAGGTTCAGACATGTCTAAGTATGTTTGGGGCAGGAGGTGTTAGAAGTCAACGCTCAGGTGAAGTCAGCTGTATAGTTCTAGATCCTAGGTTTATAAACCTTCTCCCAAAAATCACCAATCCAGCCATAGAACACCATCATTGTCTGCAAGTCAAAATATCTTCTAAAAGTGGGTTTTAGTATTAATTTTTAAGGTTCTGTCTGATAATTTTATGAACCTAGAAAACATGTCATAGAATGTCGGAAGATTGTTAGAAAACCAAATAAAAAAAGCCTAGTGTTAAGTTACATGTTCTTTGACTTTAGTGTAACTAAGTGTAGTGTAACCAACTAACAAAACCAGAGCTTTTTGGAGGTTTTATTTGTTGATTTAGTGTCGTTCAACTTAAAAGGATTATAATGTATGTCAGCTGTATTACTGTGCCATACTTAAGGTACACTTGTCATTTAGTGCACTAATAACTGAGGGGTTATCAAAGCTCACAGATCATTTGCATGATGTTTTTTTTGTCTAAAACCATGTTCAGCTTTGCTAAATATCTCTTTGTCTGATTATTCTCTGACTGACAGAAGATCAGCTGCTGTACACTCTATATTTTTTCAGTATTTTTTTTTTTTTTTGCGAAACACATGAAGCTTATGTAAAGTGTCAGCAGGTTCTCAATGGGATTAAGACCTGGGAGGCTTCCTGGTTTCTAGGCAAACTTGTGACTGATTGAAATGCCTCAGACAAGAGGCCTGAGATAAGTCTCAGGGTGCTTCTCTGCTGGCATAAAAGGTTCATAATGTTTTGATATCATTTTTTCACATGTTCCTGAAAGGGGTATTTGTCTACATAACTCACTTCCTATCATTTGCATTTTAATCCAGGACCTTTTTTTTTTGCAGAATATCAAATGTTGATTCTTTGCTGTGGTTCTTAACCAGTGACTGACTTGCACCCATATCTGCCTGCTGCCATTTATGATTAAGCTCTGCAGTGGTAGTAACTCAATCCTTTAAATGGATCTTCTTTAAGAGATAATCCTGGTATTTGTTTGACTTGTTTGGACCTACTGCAACCTTTTAGTGAAGTTGTTGCTGGATTGATTAACAGATGATTCACCGTCAGTTCACCTTATTTCTAACTTACAAAAGGAAATAAACATATATATATATATATATATATATATATATATATATATATATATATATATATATATATATATATAAACCCAACAAAACAAAAAACTATAAAATCCTTGGCTATAGTTGCCTTTGAAGTGCTCTAAGATGCGAAAAACAAAAATTAAAGTTGTAAAGTGCAAAGAACATTTTCTGAAATTAAACTAATTTTATATAACTACTTTTAATCTGATCCAAATCACCATCTACACTCACAGTGCAGGGAACTACAGTGCAGTTTTCCAACATAAAAGGGCTATCTATCAATTTACTTTTATGATCATATTTTTGCAATATGACAGATGAATAAATGGGGGTAGTTTGGACAGGGATTTTGTAAATGAGTAGACATATCCTGCTGCTTGGATTAAATCTTTTGGTGTTAATCATGTAAACTCACTATATGAGGATGTCTTCCTGTCTCACCCTTGCAGTCCTGTTCTTGCACTCAAACCAGAACCATATCAGGTTCCCTGCTGGCCTGTCCATCACTGGCACTAGGCCTCTGCTTAGCAGCAGAGAAAGTCCTTGGGGTCAGCTCATAATGGACCTAAATGCAGCTCATTATCCTGATAAGGCAGGGGCGGTGGCCAGCCAATGGCTGCCTGACTGGCTGGATGACAGCCACACAGCACTGACAGGTAGACACAGCTAGACACAGTCACCATGCCTATCTGATAGACCTGACTGACAGATCCAGTTGCACAGGCATACTGCTCTGAGGGGTTGGTAACTAAATGCCACAAAGACACACAATGAAATCTCCAGTTAGGGCTTTTTGTTGTGTAATGTAACAGCTCTCCTTTCACCTCAATCTGGGCAAAGCAACATGGCTGGAACCTTGTTGGTCTGCTTTATGTTTCTCTCTTTTTTGGTGTAGCGAGAGACCTATGATATTACTAAGGATGTATATTATTAAAATACATGTCTAAAAATACACAGAGCAGAAAAGTTTGCTCAGTGTTCAAGTTGTGTGTTGGCTACAAAATCCTAATTAAAAAACGATTTTCACACTTTTTTCATATAAGTACTCTTTTACTTGACAAGCTGTGAAACTGTTATGAGCCCATCAATATATTAGTCTGATACTTTCTTTTAAGTTTAAAAAAAAAAAATCAAACAGCAGGATTTATATATCTGCACACACAATACTCTATCTACACCCTGTCATCAAACCATACAACCACTTTGCCCTGTTGCTACCAGCTTTGCATGAGGCAGTGGGGAGTGCAGGAGGGTGAGCTGTCATCATCATCCAGCCCCTGGGCATCTAAGCTGCTGCAGATTGTCTTACAGCCAGATGTCAGGCATAACAACCCTCCCCACTACCCTCACTTATCATCTCCTCTCTGTTTCGCTCACCTATACCAGTTTCCTTTCACTCCTATCTGCCCTCCGGTGTGTCAAAGCCGGTGCATGCCTCCAGTTTCTCTTTGTAGAAGCGGCCTCCATGTGTCTGAGGTTATTCATATGACGGTGTGCATGTCAGGGTGTGTTGATATGTTGGTATGGGGCATGCTTGGTCAAACCCAGACTTTCCATCAAGGTGCATATGGTGGCCGTGGCGCCATTGGGTTGCGATTGCATGGGTGTCATTAATTTTGTAAATGTTAAGCCAGTCTCTTGCCTTTAGAAAACACTGCTTTCTAAATGGGTGACATGATAAGAGATGACCCTAACTGGTGCTCATTGGTTTCACAAAGGCTCATTAGTCTGACATTTACGACACAGTAGGGGATCTCAGTAATAAGATGAACGATTCTAGTTTTTTCCATGTAGACATTGGTGTCTACTTCTGTTGCAAAGACTCCTAAAAACACTTTCAAATGTTGTCAATACATACAAAAAAACACAAATAGTATGTCATGCATAAATGTAAAGCAAAAAAATCAAACATTTTTCAAAATTAATTTTTACTAATAAGAAAAGATTAACACCTCAGAAATACTGACATTTTAGCCCACTTTATTCTGATACATCTGGACAAAATCGAAACTATGAGAAGTCCCTATTGCAGTTTACCACAACCCACAGTGGACACAGCAACCATGACAGAAAAGGTTATGGTTGTTAAAGGGGGAACTTGAACTTTCTGACCACCATATAACCCTAATCACACCTGGCCCAGCTTGGGTGGGAATTATTGTTGCGCCGATAACTTTTTTTTTTGGCCTTGATACTGATACCGATACCAGGCTGTGCAGTATTGGCATATAGCGATACCATACAGATACCATCTGTTTAAAATTGATTTGTATGTGTATATTTGAAGAACTGCATACTACTTGGATGTAAAATAATTGCCATCATGGCTTTGTCAAGCTGCTGTCTACCTTTGTGAAGCAGGAAAAAGACTAATACAAAGTGAATCCAGTAGAACTTTTTATTGCCTACCTGGAATGGGTGACATTAGTTGAATAAACTTTTGGCCCAAAAATGGTATCGGTGCCCTATTTGTTGGTACTCGCCGATACCGATACCACCATTTTAGTACTGGATCAGGGCCCCGCCCGATACTGTTATCGGTATTGGTGCAACACTAGTGGGAAATACTTATCTTCAGCTGGTCAGGATGAGAAGACCTGTGAAGAAGTACCCTGGAAAGGGGGACTGATACAACTATGTGCAGAATTTTTCTTTATTTATGTCTCAAACATTTTAGAACCCACAAATTGTTTTCTGCCAACTAGTATCTCTTGAAGTTTTTGGGAAATGAAGACATTTACAAGGCAGCACATTCTAAAATCAGATTGGTCAATACAACAAAAAAATGGTTGAATTTTACAAATCTGGTTGGTACTTTTGTGTCCAATCATTCCTTTGGTTAAAACAACTAGTCTAATTCACTATCACTTTGGACCAATCTATATCAGCAAAAGGGCAATCCATTACAAATTGGTCACTTTGACCAAAATGTTGGTTAAGTGTAGCAATTTTGACAACCACAGTTGGGGCTCAAACCAACAGATTAAAGGGCAAACTCCTTAATCCAATTCCACTGTCAAGGATAACATCTCTTACAATTTGATACTAATCAATACTTATGTTACAAAGAAGGTTTAGGCCAATATTAGCATGTTGTATATGTACACATCACTGTAATTCTCTAGATCCATAACTATTACATGATGCACTTAACTACAGTCAGATTAGTAAACCATCAGTTACCATTTTTATTGCTTATTTGGTTAACCACGTAGATTGGTTCATCTGAAACCAAAGGCTTGGTCAGTTTCTGAACAATATATTGTCAACATAAGCCACGTATGCAAGAAGAAACCAGCACTGAAGGACTCCACGGGGATAGTTTATATGGGAGACAGAACAAATACTGGGGTAATCAGCTGATATGGAGCAGGTGAGGATAGAAGTAACTAGAAGGGTGCTAGGGGAAAAGAGACGGGCACAATGAGGCAACAAAGAGTAACTCAAGAGTGCTTAAATATAACACAAAATGGAAAATAGACCAAAGATCAACAAAACACAATGGCATACATAGCTGAAAACTGTAAACTCAAAGTCCAAAAGAAGAAATGGAAGAACCATAATATATAAATATTGGTAAATCTCACCCAAATTGGTTTAACCAATTAGATTGTTATTTTTTCCTGACCAATCTATTCTTAGAGTGTAGACATTATTTCTTTCTTTGTTGTTCTTTAGCAAAGGGACCATATTTTAAGTAATTTATGTCTGGCAGGCCATCAGAGTGGTTCTTATCAATGATAGATTTTTGTTCATATACCCATCTGTTTGATGTAACATCTAATTTAGGTCATGTGAGATTTGCAAGAGATACTGAGAGGCAGCAATGTAAAAAGGAAAAAAAAAATGCAAAAGCTTGAAATGCGAGAAAGGGTGAGAGTTGACCTTTAGGTCTAGCTGAGGTGATCTCTGTAAGCGAGGGGGCGGGTGGCTCAACTAAGTGGCTAATTCATTTCCCCAGAGACCCCCTTCCCCCTTCAGCCCAACAAGCCCACTCACATGCATACACAACACACATTTGTCCATATAGATCCAGGTGCTTGCCTCTGCAGAAATGGTAACATTGCCTCGGTTAACCCTGAGGGAACCCGGCTGGGTTGAAAGGTCATGGTCGGAGTCCTCCCACTGTCTGTCTATGTATGTTTTTTGGCTGTGAAGACCACAGGCTGAGCCCGAGGAAATATGGCCACCACTAGGCGAGGCCTGACCTCAGTTCATTTTGTCATCTATTGACTAAAGGGAAGACAAGAAGAAAGATGAAACTGAAGTTTTGAACAAAGTTCAGCTAAGGTTAAAGATTTATATGGACAGAGATTAGTGAAAGGTGGGGTTATTTTGAGTCCTTTCAGGACTGATGGGCAAAGTTATTTTCTTTAGATCTATTTGGATCAGCCAAAGAAAAAAAACACAGCGAATTATATTGATCAACCAAACCTTTCAAAAATGTTCTTCTAGGCAAAGCTTACATCATAAAATGCATCTCGCATATGAACTTGGCACCCAGGTGAACTTGATGTCCACCTCCTTCCCATCACTCCCCTCATCCCCCACCCCTCTCCGCATCCCAGCCTGGTTGGTGTTTCATTTCAGCTTGATGGTAAGTCAAGCAGCTGCCTGGTCTTGGGTTACAGCGAGTGACGCTCAGGTGACAAAAGCTCAGCACTGCCCCGTCAGCACTCTCCCGTCTGTCAACAGAGTCCTGAGGGAGATGCTAGCTGTGGCCCGGACACCACCGCCATGCTTGGACCATATGCATGTTCGACCGAGTCCTTCATGATTTAGATATGAAGCCTTTACAAAAGCAAAAATAGTCATAAACTAGAGAGGAGTGTGAAAATTGCAAGCTTTGAAGAGATTAATGAATATTTCAAAGGCACGTATGCAGAAGGTTATGAATGATTTTTTATAAAATGAATATACATTAAAAAGCAAGAAACCAAAAGCTAAAAGTATTCTTTAACTCTGTTCATATACGTATTTTCTAGCTTGTTATAAAAAAAAGTTGTTTGGAAAAAGTACCATTACATTTTTTAGACATTATCTCATATTTTCCAAATTCATAAACAGGCAAATTATTTCTTGATGTTGGAATATTGCATGTCCCTGAATGCTTCAGGCCAGGAGTGCTCAAAATTTTCATTCCCATGTGCAAATCATCTTTAGATAAGTTGAAAAGTCAGGACCAAGAGGTGAACCACAGATTTAGTTGATAAATAATTTCACAAGTTATAAACAAAGGAGATGATAAAATATGCCTAATATTGTAAGATACTAAAAAAAATTCTTATTTAAAGAGCAATAATTTCTATAAACAGCTACTTTTAAACCCTACTTTTTGTCAAGATTTTGGAAATAACTCATTTTTTGGTTAATGTAGAGCAAAGTTATTAGATATATCCATTTTTAAAGTTCCTACATCCACTTGCCATTTTCAGACTTGATTAAAAAGATCATAATAAAGTAAGCAAAACCTTTTGTTTTGTTTTTTTAAGGAACCAATATTTTGCCCCATTGCTTTTTAAGAACAGTCAGCATGGTGTTAACAGGCTTTCTGAAAACTGCAATGATGTTCTAAGTATAACCTACATTAAAACATTTTCTTTATTTTGGAAGAAATATCTGATTCAGGACATACAGCTGCACAAAGGCCTTAAATAGGTGTGCATCTCACTCTGCTGAGGATGTTTGGAAATAGAGACCTTTAGTTAGGCATTGAATTAACCTTAGCTTGTTTTCTTTCTGTGTTCATATGGCTCAGATAATTTGGCTTAGAACATTTTTCTGTTGTTCAATTAATCATTTAAGGACAAAACCCAGAGAGTTGTTCACATACTTGCTTCTTATAGTCTCCTTCAGGGATTCTCAACTATAGCTTTTTACCAATACATCCACAATTTTTTGGTCATATAAGTTACTTTCAGCTATTGCTTATAGTGAGAAATTTTAAGATTTTATGGGGGCAATAACTTTTCATCAGCTTGTGAGAAATTCTTCACATTCAATCATGTATTTCCCGATGAATTTGAAGAAGCGAAATGGGAAAATTGCAAGGAAAAATAAGGAACTAAATTCCTCTTGTGAGCTGTCAGTCAGCATAAATGTGGTTTAAAGTTTCAAAAAGTTGTGGAGACATGGCATTGACGAGGTGGCAATCAGGGAACAGACAACAACAAACACGCAGGGAGCATCTGCAGACAGGGTAATTACAGACTCAACGGAGAAAAGAGACGGTAAAATTGTGTGTTCCCATAAACACATACACACAACCATGGTACACTAACGTTTGTGGGGATTAAAGGATAAAGGGGGACAGACTTTACACACTCCTGTTCATCCTCTACATTCTAAAGCACTTTAAAAGAGGGATCCAAAAATACCCCTCACAAAGATTATGAGTGACAAGAAGAACAGAGGAGAGAGGGGCTCAAAGAGAGCGAGACAGTGTGCCACCTTGTAAAAGAAGAGACAGTGTGTCTTTACTGCTTCCTGCAGCCAAGCAGCTGAAGCTGAGAGGAAGATCCTTGTCTCCCTCTGCCTCCTTTTAATTATGGCCAATTACAAGGTTAGCACACCAGGACTTATTACACAGCAGCCAAAGAGCCCCCCTCTGGTTTGTTTTTTGAGGCAGAGGCGCACATCATTGTGGCTGAAAGTAGCAACGATTGCAATGCCGGGGTCTTTGAGAGGCCTTTGCAGTTTTCTTTTTGTAGGTATAATGTGAAGTGAAAGCATGAAAATGCAGCAGCAGAAAAAGGCCCCCTATGATGAATGAGCAGTGCTCTTCCACAGTTCACCGCAGGCTAGCTTTCAAGGTAGCAGCAGGACAAAGCTCCTGCACATGTGTCCGGGCTCAGACTTTGTCATGGTGTCTGGTAATGTCTTTATCATAATTCTGCATGATGGGGTGGCGGGTTACATGGTGCAAAGACATGAGGTAACTTGAATGGTGGTCCAGGATGTATTTGACTGAGGTCGAAGTAGCTACGTATTTTCATTGTGAGTGCTCTTTAAATGTCCTCTCTCTTTTTGTACCAAATAAATCCCTGCTTGTTGGACACACTGACAGATTTCTATTCTTTTTGCTAATGTTATATATAGATTTGTTTATTTACATACATTTCCAAAATTTGAAACAACTTCCCACTTTTTTCTGTATCTGTAGAAAGCTGTGTTCCTGTTTCATTTTCTTTTAAAAAATTCCCAACTGTCTCCTCAATGATTTTACAATAACGGAAAAACAAAAATCAATATATAAATGATAAAGGCGCAGGCCCTTGACAAGAGGCCTTGTTCTTTTTGTTATTTCAAGTCATGCACACCATTAAAAATGTATTTTCCTCCACATACATAAATACATTAGATATTTAAATGTCCATTCTAGCGCACAATACAACCACAAAAGTAACCAACACAAAGTAATACATGATTGTGCAAGGAAAAGAATGGAAAATCTTAAATGTATGGTATATTCTTTTATTTTGGTGTCCTGGAATGGGGAACATATCTACTATTCAGAGTAAATTAATAGTATTTCTGAGCATCCCACAGGTTTTCATTTACACTTCGTCTTAGATTTTGAAAGAACCGCCCCAACAGATGATTAAACTTTTATCTAGATTTTTGCTTCTTAAAAGTTGATCTTTCGCCCCTATCACAAATTTTTTTGCCAGCGTTTTTGGGATTCCCTGACAGTGTAAGATCTGGATTTAACTAATTTAATTCCAAAACACAATATGAAGTGTCATTTTCTAAATAGCTTTGAGTTATTGACCATATGTAATTACTCTGCAAGTAGTATTGAAGCTTAAGTGTAAATTCAATCTGAAAGACTCTTATCCGCTTCAACTCAACATCCTGCAATGTGCCTCGTTCTACTTCAGCCAATCAACTCGAGGGCCACATCTTTACCAAAGCTAATCATCTTGCACAATCCCTTTCATTTAGCTCCTGGCCTAGCTTCTGTCTCCCGGACACAAGCAAACTTTCACCTACCTCCACCCCATATCCTCCCTGATTCTCAGTCCCACTTACCCTCATACTTATTCCACCACCAGTGTCTGGGCCATGGGCGAAGACTACTCTAATCCTTTTCTAGTTTACTCATCAAAGCGTTTGTCGATTCACAGCATAAAAGTCTTCTGCCGGGGCCGAAGCGCCAAAGAACTTATTTCCTTAATGTCTTCACCTGCCTCGGCAGATGGTCGCTCACACTGAGCCCGGTTCTGCTGGAGGTTTCTTCCTGTTTAAAGGGAGTTTTCCTCTCCACTGTCGCTGAATGTATGATCAGTGTGAGGGATTGCAGAGAGTCAATAAGTTCTTGCAATCAGCTGTTTTTGCTTAGCTTGAAATATGTTTGAAAAATATAATTGTGTTACCTATATAAATACCTATCTAATATTTTGTAATTGCAACTTGTTTCTGTGTGACTCTCTCTGGGTTGAAATGAATGGTCATATCATAACAAACAATAACTTATAAGGTTAATAACACAGCGTGCTTGTTGAATATAAACCCTTCCACAGCATAATGCATGGTGGGGGGGATTGTGTTTATGGCTATATTTTACTTCTTTACCATTTCTTTACCATTAATGATGAACTCAAACTTTTTTTTCTTATATGATTTGTTGTGAATGTTATCAAAACTTTGTGTGCTACTGGTAGCCTTGTTCAGGATGCTCTTTTAAAGAGGTTCTTAATCTTAGTTGGATTCTCCTGGTAAGCTAGATCTTATATTTGTAATATGCAAAGTTAGTTTTTCATCACTCAAGCCTTTTTTGTGCGCTCCAAAAGTTCAGTCATATTCTAGAAAGACCAAAACCTTCAAAAAATTAAGAAGAAAATTTAGGGGAATGAATTGATTACAACTGATTATATGGTGCTAGAAAACCCTAAACAGATGAGCACAGAGAAATCTTCTTTCTTTCAAACAATTCCACAGCTGCTTTTCACATGCAGCTTTAAATATTCATCATGGACAAGGAAACCAACTATGACCTGACATTTGAAGAGTTTCACTCTCTTCTTTAGAAACCAATCATTCTGTTTCTTGGCCCTCACTCTGTGGTCCATCACTTCTTTAGCTTGGCAGGTGTAAATGGGGCTGATTAAGTCCCCTCTTGTGTCTTTTGTCCTGCTGAGTGTTTGGACACCTCCTTGGCATGAGGTGTGAGGACACAGCTGCTGACCGGTGCCAAGTTTGGAGCTGGTGACACAGAATCAGCACAGGAAGGGTTTGACATGTGCCAGCGAGTGACAGCATAGTGTGATGTCAGATGGGTGGTCACTGTTAGACGAGGTCATTCCTTCCTTATTTCAGTGTCTATTTTCTCACGATGGAGTAACTCAGTCATTTGTTAACACTGACCCAACCCATGCATGAGATTTTCCGTTAAATTAGCTTTGTATCCTGCACCAGATGCAGGGCTCTGGGGCAATAAAAATGAAAATTAAATAAAACTAATTATATTTGATCAAATATATGGAAGGATAAAAGTAAGAATTTCCCTTGAGCTTTCTTTCCATGTTTGCTGTACTCTTTCCTCGTTTTTGTTATGTTTTTTTTTAAGCAGCCAGATGGACTAAGCATTAATGCTACAAAGAGACAAAGCAGCCTCTATATAAAATCCCCCTTTGTTAGCGGGCCAATTTATGTTAGATGGTTGTCAGATTTTGTAGGACATATCCCAGTGCCATATATATAAGATAAATCACCCACAATAAGAATAATATTGTTACATCTGCAGCTGAAATAGTTTCTGTTGGCCATCCAAGAAGGATTCATTTAATTTCCATTGAGTTCCTGATGATATAGTATTTTTCATGATAATACACAATTAGTAACAGTTCCCTTACCCAAAGTAAGGGAACTGTTACTAAGTAACGTCACAGAAAATGAGTTCAAAATCATTCAAAGTACTCAATTTAAGTTTGATAGTAATCACACCAGAATAGTGTTGGATAAATTTGATGTAGTCTCCCTTTTTATTTATATATTCTATTTTTGATATAAGAGAAACTCCAAATTAATTGTTAACTGGTAACGTGATGCAGGAGATGACGGGGTTAAGTAAGTGATGGCTTTTAAAAAATGTCAAATAAGTCCAAAGAATCCCCCAAAAGATTGTGCTTTAAATTGCAAAGTAATTTATCTGAACTCAGGTCATTTTTACAGATTGATTAAATCTATCTTCCATGTGCAACAATAGCAGGCCAGTCAGCAGTTAGGAAAAACAAGTTTTATATTATTAAAGGTAATGTGGAGGATTTTTTAAAAGACCCACCCTCTTCATAAAAAAAAAAAAAACAGTGCGTGTGCAAGTGCATATGCAGAATTCTTTTTCTCCTTGTTCATGCCCTGTTTAAAATGTGCTCTTCTCTCATAGCTCATACAAGCTTACTGTGTCCACATACAGTGAGGACTATATAGTGGAGTTTATAGTGAACTCAGTTAACTGACCGTTTGGACAGATCATCACTGCTTTTTGCTCCGTAGGTCACATAACTCCTTCTCCTCCTCGCGGTGCCTGCGCCATCTTATTTATTAGTCATGGCTGTCGGGTGGCGACAGCCTATGGCGACAGCAAGTCCAGTAGTGCTTTACGAGGAGATCTCTCCGAGTAAAGCATTCTGGGATATATCTGTCTCTTCTGAGGCCTTTCTTTTCTTCTCATACACTTTGTTAACACGTTTTCTCTTGCGACCCTTGGGCCAATTTTCAAAGAACCGCGGTGAGAAAGGTGAGCTTTAATGACTGTCTAAAACCGTAGCTCACCACAGATATACGCCTGAAAATGCACATGTACAGAAAAGATAACTAACATGGAGAGCACATGGACGTCCTTACATAAACATGTTACCAGAATGATTGACAATTAGGAGGACCACTCATTGAGATGATCCAACCGGAAATAAAAGACTACCCTCTATACCTTTAACTGAAAATATGGCTGAAAATGTTTCTTTTTTTAATCTTTAAATCAGTCAAAAAAATGAATTGCTTCACAATGCTTTAAAATCCATAGATATATTTTCCAAACATCTGCTTCTTGACTGGGATCTCGACAATAGGAACTGCTGATCTCACTCAGTAGACATGTCTTTTCCCCTTACTTTTTGTCTCTTGTTTGACAAAAATAACTGTAAATATCACTGCTGATTGTTCATTATTTAGTAAATGTTTAGATGGAGGAGAAAATGGGAGCACATGATGCATAAAAATCTAGATTTGACACAACTATAGTGACTATAATGTGCAACACATTGTATTTCCTATGATACAGTGGGTGAAGGGCTTTATTCACTGAACCTGCTCCAAATATTTCTTTCTATGTCAGCATGTCATTGTTTCATTTCCTCTTGGAAACCTTTCATTTGCCACAGCTTTTTTTTTTCTTTTGTTCCTCTCATCTGAGGTTTTTTTCTTAGGGCGTTCTTCCCTCTCCATCATCCAGCCACACACACACACACACTCATGTCCACAGCTGAGCTCATCTAATTGGCATCTTATCAGGCATCTTGTGAATGTGCCATTGTTATGGCTAGCGTTGTTTCTATTCCCAGAACAGGGCTGACACTGAAATAGAACATTCCCATGTAACCTTTAAACATAGGTGTGCAGACATTCCTTAAGATAAAACTTTCCATAAATTATCGCTTCTTTTATAAGGCCATTCCATTGCACAAACATCTCCTAATGTTTTATTTTCAAATATGTGAAACTCCTCATCCAGAAACTCGATGTGTCAAACTACATCAGGGGTCTGCAACCTTTACAATCCAAAGAGCTGTTCTTGCCCTCAGTCCAACTAAATAAAAAATTATTTAGAGCCGTAAATGTTATTAGTTTCTGGGAAACGTCAAATGATTTTGGAGAAATATCTACTTAGAATCTATCTACTTTTTTAAAATCACAACCAGTTTCGCAAAAAAAGAGGGTTGTTGATATTTGTGGAAATTGATATAACAAAGGAAATTATCTTGCACAAACTCAGGACAGTTCTTCAAGAAAACATTTAAACATTTTGTTAAATCCAAACACTAATTCGTTCTTTATCATTTTGGCCAACCCGCTACATGTAACAGACCCCTGAATTAGATCATGCTTCAGCCTAACTTCCCTGTATTTTTATTCTAAATGCTTAGTTGAATATAAATGCCACTGATTTGAAATGTTAACATATGAGATATTCCATGGCACATTTCTTATGCCTTTCGTTAGATGTTTACACACAGATTAAAATGTCACTAAACAAGTTGGAAAATCCCAGAAGATGATGTCATGGTATTATGGGCTTCTGATCATAAATGGATATATTTTAAGGCATCACCTCATACGCACTGCTTCCTCCTGTATCATCTTGGGAAGATAAAAACAAAATCATGGATGATATCAGGATGAGAGTTGTGAATCCTCACAAGTTTTGTCCATCAGACTAAAGATAAACACCATCAGGATGTAATTAGTCACCATAGCAAAGATTTTTTTTTTTTACCTAACTGACCTAAAACAGCAATAAGATAAATTACATATGGCGATGGAAAGTAAGTCTATGGTTTGTAACTGTTTTATGAACTTCTAATTATAGATAGATGTAATTGTAAACTGTAATGTAATTTGTAATGTAATCTTTTGCCGCTGTCTTGGCCAGGACTCCCTTGAAAAAGAGATTGTTAATCTCAATGGGACTTTTCCTGGTTAAATAAAGGAATAAAAAAAAAAGCTTTCTTTCTGTAAAGTGTATTTAAATATCGACTGCACGCAAAGCACATTGTTATCACAATCGCTTCCATTTTTTGGCGATGAACCATCCATCCTATATTAGGATACACAGCAAACACATTACTGACTGCATAGCTTCTGACCAGAAAGAGACAAGACCAAAGCACTATTTTTTTATGCTTATTCTTTTTATGTAGATTTATATGTTTTATAAACTAAAAACTGTTTTGAGAAATCACTTAATACCGCTGAATAAAAATACTTGCTTGGCCTGTATAATGTATTCATAATAAAGTGTGTCTCATACCAAAAAATATCAAGTATACATGAAGCTGTGCATCTTCATGCTTCTTCAACTAGCGAATAATAACATGCCAGATTTAGAGATGGTGGTGGAATTTTCATTTTTTTGTGTGGATTAAGTAAGAAAGTTCCAAACATGCAGGCTATTTACTGTCACCGTAACAGCTGAACAACTACTTTCTTCTACTTTCTTCGTCCAAAACTGAGATTATTTCCTTCATCTCAGGGTCTTATAATAATAGCTGAAGCTGACACAGCAACTAGGCAATTAAACTACATTTAGCAAGAAATGTGACGTGTTCTAATTATATAATGATGACATTACATATCTACTGGTAGGACTACTTCGTTTTTTTTTTAAATAGCAAATTATAATTAACCTTTTTTGTTTGTTTGTTTTAGAAAGACATAATAATAGAGACATTTTGGAATTCAATGTACCTTTATTAAGATGTTAATGTAGAAGACAGCCTCGATAAATTCTCTGAAGCCAGGTGCCTGACAGAGACAGTTAACCTGACTCCGTAGAAGTAATTTTGGGAAGGGGCGAAAATACTGGTTAGGTGATTGGCCTATGTTGGTGATAGACGGGCCAAATAAACCAATCAGATCAACGAAGCATATGACGTACTAACAGCCAGGCTAACTTGCCGAAACCAGTCGGGAGAAGAGCAAAAACATCTTTTCCTCTGAGAAAAGCCTCCAGAGCAGTGTTTTGCTCTTCTTTCAGTGAAGAAATACTCTGTAATTCCGATAAAACTTGCTCGACAGCCACGCTAACGCTAGTTTCATCGGCTGAAGCCGCCATGTTCTTTAGACTGAACTGTCGCGCTTCTCGTTGCGTCACACCTCAACCCGCCTCAAAGCCAACGCTGACTGGACGTTCGTTTGGTGAACGGCTCCAAATTTTCTTCAACGGAGAGTCTCCAGACTGATTAGCGAGTGAAATCTTGAAAGCTCGCGAGATCAGGAAATACCTTTGACTCACTGTGAAAAGAGCATTTTTTCATTTGAAACCTTGAAAACCTTTAGTTTATATTTAAATTCACCCTCTTGAAGGGAAAGCAGGGTCTTCTGAGCCCAGAGGTCCGAGGGGTTCAGCAAGTATCTGTCCCTTTTATTCAATAATCCCTCCTTCTGTTATGAGTTAGAGAAGAGCCTTGTGTCTGCTTTCAAATGACGTTGTGGGGTCGGCATGTGGTTGAGTCTGCACCGGCGACAAAGTCTTTAAGAAGTATTTGAGATGAGACAATTAGATTCCATACAGGTGTCGTTAAAACATTCAGAAAGAGACATGAGGAGACAGGATTCTCAAACAGATTTCCACAGCTGCTTGAGATGGAGCCCTCAATTACGAAACCTGCATAGTCACAACCTTCTGTGAAAGTCTCTTTAAGTGACAAATAGATGATAAACTGCAGCTCCTTGAGACCAACAGACAGTAAAACAAACAAAAAAAACTGAAAGGTTTGAGTTGCCTTCCTCTAACATTAGTTACTTTTATGTGTTTTTTCAGTAAACACAAAAAAAATTAGTCACTATACGTTTTGGTCTTTTTACTCGGGTTTGTTTTGCATCACATTTATCCAATAGGAGGATATCTGCCTATTTCAGTGCTGTTCTTCAGTTATGAAAGTATGTGTTCCTGTGTGTCAACATTTCTAAATTTGTCTGTGAGGTCTGCAAAAAATTTTAACTCAGTTATGGAGGCAGTGTTGCTCACTCAGGTAATCAGCTCACGAGATATGAGGTAAGTGGAAATATTTCACTCATCTTGAGACGAAGGCCGATTTAGGAAATGGCTTGTCATCGAGAACTGCAGCTGCATCCCACACTTTCTCTTTCTGGGAGGAATAGAGACATGCAAACCTTTCATTTATAAAAACACATCAGCGCTATATAAATGAGATCGATTGAGTGATTTCATTTTTAATAGAGTTCTGATGCTGGTTTATATCATTAAGATTCTGTTTTAGCCAGAATTTCTTTTTTCATCTATTCTTCAAAATAAAAGTAAACACCTAATGGTCACTCCTTATTTCTAGTACCTACAAGCGCTGTAGATATCCCTGCTTTTTCTGTGTGAAAGTATGCTAGATTTCAATCAAAGGTTTTTTTAATGAATAGGTTAACGCAAAGCGTGAATGTTCTTGGAAAATATTTTTCTAGTGGCTTTGTCTGTCTTCACCCCTCACAACTACACAAGAAACTTTTCATCCTCAAAAATAAAGAGATCACAACCACAGTGCACACATCACACCCTCCTCCAACAGATGCAAGGCCTGCGCATTTTTGCCATTCACCACTCTGCACATACCCCCCCCCCCTTCTCTCCATTTAGCTCGCTCCAGATGTGCAAGGACAGAGGGTGCCTCATATTAGGCAAGTCTGTCACTTTCTGCCAGAGTGAAAGTGAAACACCACCTGTGTGTGTCTGTGTGGATTTCATTAGCCATGTGCCTTTATTCAAACCAGAGAGACTTTTCCTGATGACTTCTCAAGCTGGTGAACGGAGGGGGATCTAGAGAAAAACAACACTTTAAAATCTTACTGCTTACTGCTCTAAAGGTTGAACAAGAAGAATTAGATCACTTTGATCTCTTTTAACTTTGTTTACTGTATGAATCAGATGAAGGTTTTCTGGTGGCTGCGGATTACTTTGTCATCATTCCTGAAGTAGTTAGAAGTTTAATTTATCAGTGCTTGTATTTCTTTGTCCAATTGTGAACTATATGCTGCATCTTCACTGGCGAAAAACTTAGGAACACCAATTAAACAATCAATTCTCCCTTAAGAATTATAAAAATGGCTAATCTTTTAAAGAATTGATTTACAAGTAGGCCTTAAAGTGTTGATGACATGATATTGATTTAGTGTAAATCATGCAGCACGCTTGTGTGGTTCAACCATCATCCAGTTCAAGATTTGTGAAGCTGAGAAATATGGAGGCATCAAACCTTACAGGTCAGAACCATCCTCCTTCAAAAAATGTTCCAAGCAAAGAAGAGATGCGGTGGAGTGCTCCAACTTTGCCTGATCTCCTCTGACCTGCTTCAAACACTTTTAAAGCAGCTCAGGATCCTCAGGAAACTTAAATAAGCAGATGCCATCCTTATGGGCGTTGAAGCAGTAAGCTAAAGCATAGCTGTGTCTTAATTAGTGTTGCATCGATACTGATACCAGTGTCGGGCAGGGCCGCGATAGTTCACAAAAATGGTGGTATCGGTATCGGCGAGTACCAACAAATAGGTCACCGATATTATTTTTAGAGCCAAAAGTTTATTCAACTATTGTCACCCATTCTAGGTAGGCAATAAAAAGTTCTACTGGATTCACTTAGTCTTTTTCCTGCTTCACAAAGGTAGGCAGCAGCTTGGCAAAGCCATGATGGCAATTATTTTACATCCAAGTAGTATGCAGTTCTTTATATAGACACACACATCAATTTCAAACAGATGGTATGGGGATGGTATCGGTATCGGCTGATACTGCACAGCCAGGTATCGGTATCGGGGCCAAAAAATGGCATCGGAGCAACACTAGTCTTAAAGGCACACTATGCAACATTTTTCAGTTAATTAATGTGTTCCATAACGTTTTGGATGATTAAATGAGTCATTTCAGGTT